>NW_009917075.1:25503-40770 GCF_000696875.1 Nestor notabilis
TTGAAGTCCATGGTAATATCCCTATTATATGAAGTGTATGATTTTATTCTCCAGATCAATGAGTAAAAATGTTCCTCTAAATCCAGCCCTTTTTAATTGCTGAAGGCTGTAACAAATGCAACATGCCATGGTCTAGTCCTGCTTTTATAGTGAGTGTCTACACCCTTGGGCATTCAGAGGAATTTCTTCTTCAGATATAAATATATATATACACCAGGCACACATATTACACACATACATATATATTTATAAATACATTTAGGCATAGGACTATATTTATGATATAAAACGATTGCTTCCCTTTTAATACCCAGCTCATGAATAATTTGGGAAGACTGAGGTATGTTCTCCTGCATTACAAGACTTAATTGTTTGTCTTCCTCATTTATCTTTGGCTCTGATTTGCAATTTATGCCTTCACACAGCTTTCAGATATCTAACATTTCTTTTGTCCCTTGCCCATAACATTTAATTTCTCTCCCACTGATTATTTATCTCTGTAATTTAAAGCTATATTATTTAATGCTACAAGCTATAAAGTGTTTGGAGATGCCATTTGTATGAAAGATGCTGCACAAAATAGGACTGTATTTTCCTATGACTCCAAGTTCTTCATACATACATACCATTTCCACAATCATAGCACGACCATTGTTCCATATCAATATACTGTTTATTTTTTCAGGATATCAAACTGTACATGCTTTGAAATATATAGAAACAGAAGTACTTTTTTGCCTGCTGAAATGTTTGATCTTTAGTATCTTAAACTACAAGGAAGCTGAAAAAGCTTTTGCTCAAGTAGCAACAGTGACCTCTAGTGTGTTTTTAAAATTTCTTCCATTGAATTTAGACCCATTGTTCCTTTAACCTTTAGGGCATTATTTAAGAACAATTTTCCGGATAGTATTTGGACTAATTTTCTTATTGACTCTAGTCTATACCAGAATGTGATTCTTGGGCGATCTTCTTTTATCCTCATAATCTATGGTAAAGTAAGTGTGTCTTCATTAATGACTGTAATTATCATATATAAAGTTGTCATTTAAATGAGCAATCATCTCACACACACACATGCACACACACACAAATTGAGCTTTATTTGTAGCAGGAATTGAAATTTGGCTAAATATCCTATTTAGCTTCAAGCAGCAAACATCAGGAGCACAGATTGCATTGGTTGACAGAGTTTGTCAGCCAAGACCACAGTTGGGGTTTTTTTCCCTCCCCTATTTCTATTTTTTTTTTAACCATACTAGTCTGTACCACGCACAGATTGTCTTTCAAATGAGGAATGTTGCAAGAACACTCCATAGTGCATACAACTGTTAAATTGGCACTGCTGTCACTAAGCCTATGTCAGCACTTCCAATCTAAGCTGCTATTTTCAGGAGTTTAAAATTCAGTTACATGAGCTGTTATGTACTGGCACTTTATGCACGTGGCCCTTCAGGGAAGAAGGTTATTCTGAACTAGAGAAGCATGTGTTGGCATTAGTGGTTGATTTGTGTGCGTGCGGGTGCCTGGGCATTGGCACGTTCTGGAGGTGGGTTGCAAATCTTCAGGCCTGACCACTGAGTCCCGTTAAACTTTTAGAAAAGCAAATAAAAGATCTACTTACAACAGCTCCTTTCCCCCTCCTTCTACAGATGTCAAAGGCAGCCTTTCCTTTCAGTAAAATGTTTCTCTAAGCTCTTTTGATTGCTAAGAAGAAAAGTGAATTGGTGATGAAGCTGGTCAAGTCCCATAGTCATCAGATGAAACTCCTTGCAGGTTAAAGAGAACAGAACTAGGGAAACATTTTAAAAGCAAAGTATGTCGAGACTGTGTGTGTACTATGAAGAAAACTACAGAAACAAGGAGTAGCTGAGCCAACTCACGTGCCCACAGAAACCTATATTCTGCACCCTAAATGATGTTTGTCACATGGGCACCAATACTTTAGAGCACGTCCCTGATTTTATTCTTTCTTTTCTCTTGGAAACACCTTCCCCATAACACTTTCTCTGAGCCCCAGTTTAGCCAGCATTGATGCTTAACATTAAACAAGTGATCTCAGTGCAGCTATTTATATGCCTACTGGGGGATGCATCCTCAACCAGCTTGCTGTGGCTCCTACTGTACATTGCCAGCAAAAGAGCATCTTCTGTTTCTTTGTTCCAGAGGCAGGAATCCTTGTGATCTATCAAATCACTAAGATGATGTATTTTTTAAGAAGAGAAGATGACAAACCAGGACTCCATCTTTCAGTCATGGTGCTGAACTTTCAATTTTCCTTCCCACAAATGTGTGAATTAGGGCCAGTGATGGACTTAATTTGATTCCTCTGGCTTTTCTCAAGTAGTGACAGCACCCCAACACCATTTTTTATATTAATTTAAGGGTGTCTGGATCCATTCAAGGCAAGGGAGGAAAAGCTTTGCTCACATATTTAGATGAACAAATGAGTTTAAGAAATCCAGGGAAAAGATGCAAAGAGATTATAATGTGTAGATCTTCCATGTGCTGATTGCATTGCTGTGGAGGAGGAAAGCCAGGTTTCTGCTAGGTTAATGGAAAGGAAAAAGAGCAATAAGGAAAAAAAATAGAAGTTACAGAGGTCCCAGATGGGTCTCATGAAGGGCCTGGACCTACATTTCTTGCACACCTTGATGAAAATCAGGGCTTGGTATTGAAAAATTAAAATCAGGGATTACAGCAGCACAGAGCAGATGATGAGAGTGGTACTGGTGAGAAAACAAGTGGAAAAATGACTGCTGTAGCTGAACCCAGGACAGACATCATGGCTCTAGCGTGTTTGGGGAAAGGGGGGTGTTTTGTTGCATGGCCAGCCTCAGGCTGGTCTGAGGAAGGAGATGGGAAGGTACCCAAAACTAGGAACATGAGCCTTTCCCACAACTTGGAGTGAAACCAACATCTCCAGGGACCCTGACCACAGACTTGTCTTCACATCAGGTCTTCTTCAGTGCATATTCTCCAAACCCTGCATCAGTACCACTCCCTCCTCCCATTTTTTTTCTCGGAAACCTGCTTTGCTGAACTGAGCCCTACCTCAGCAGAGAACATCTTGCTTTCAGGCTGGTCTTTCCTCTCCAGTTAAACAAAATCCTGTATCAGCTGAACAACGTTGTCTGAAGAATGCTGGTTTCTCCTAACAGCAAAGCACAGCTCCTGGAGTTTTCAGAGCTTTTCTTCTTTTCCCTTTACCCAGTCAGTAAACAGCATAAATTAGTAATCAAAAAGATACAGCCCTCTGAATCTTTTATGATGGTGTGAGCAAGAAAGAAATTTGCAGACCAAAGGCTCTAATAGACACATATTTGCAAAGGTGGTCTCTGTTTAAGGAGAAGAGTGAGAAGGCTGGATGCTTGTCCCTGCCCTCACCTGCTCTTTGTGAGTTAATTACCAGCCGAATGAGCCGCCTGTCTCAGGGTCTTTCTTCAGGGCACTTCCTTGCACAATACCACAGATCTACAGCAATTATCTCCAAAATCCCTTTTATTAATTGGTTTTAAAACACCCACATGTAGAAGAAGGTGTGCTGGAGCTTCAAGTAACTCAAAATGCTGCTGGACCACATGATTCTTGATTTTTCTTTCTTTCTGCTCATCTCCCATATATGCGTGTATTGCGTACACTTACTGTGTATATTAGTAGGCAGATCTATACAAGGCCTCTTGCAGCAACAGAGTGGAAGGAGTCCACACTGCACATTAATAACCTTGCATCCAGCCTTTATTACCCCAGTTTAAGAAATCTAGAGCGACCACTGAGATTCATAGTTTCAGGCCATTTCCAGCAGAAGGGCTGAGGTCCCTCAGCCTGGCAGCTGCCTCTGGCATGCCTCAGTAATAAAGCCCAGGGAAAAAATGGGGCGAGGGAAGCACAATTCATTCCTGGTTACGTTGTCTTGTTTCCTAAAATCAATGGCTCCAGGATTTCCTGACCTGGAGGTTCCACCTACTTCATTAATAACCACCAATAGACCTCTTCTAATAAAGTTGCCTAATCCCATTATTTTATTTATTTTGAAAGAATTTATTCTTCAGGTCTCTTCAGTATCCTGTGTTGATGAGTAGCATAATCTCATTACGTGTTGTGTGAAAAAGCACTTCCTTTTGGTCTTGTCTTTTCAAACTCCCTGCTTTGATCATTTCTGGGTGTCTTCTTGGTTTTGTATTTACTTCTTTATAGGCTGAAAGAAACGCAGGGATCTATGGCCCAGCAAAGCCCACTCACAGCAGTCACACAGGAGAAACCTCAGGAGTTTGTCTTCTCCATCAGAAACTACAGAAGGTGTTGGTGTGAGAGGGATGTCTAACCACTAAGCACAGGTACTGCAATCCCTGCCAGCTTCCACACTTACGACAGGACCCCAACTTCTAAAAACTTCCATCATATCCCTGTGCACAAGACCCTCACAACAGCTCAAGAAGGCAACAGAGCTGAACTACTGCAGCCCCAGTTACCATGAGCTTTGTGGAAGGGAAGGAAATTGAAACAGAGGAGAGGAAAGTAAAATTAAAATAACCTAAGTTGCACGTATGTTTGAGCCCTGGTTCACAAACAGCTGAAGAGGTGATTCCCTAGGTTTTAAGAAGTGAAGCCACCATTCCTGGTGTCAGGTCCACAAATACAAACACTAGCTTTATGTCAAAATACTGGCAAATGGATGCACACTACTGGTTTGGAGTTAAGTAACAGTGTTCATGACAGTGCTGAACAAAGCCATTCTCTCGGATATACATGCACAGAGGAGCATCCTCCCTGCTAAGAACATGCAAGTCCACTGCAGAAGAGTGATGCTCTTCCCAAGAATCTCTGAGGGAAGGTCTGGCAATGATGGCATCTGACATGGGAGAGCTTCCCTGAACGTCAGTCTTTTTATACTTGTTAAAGGTGAGATGAAGTTTACATCCATTAGTTCATCCTTTTAAAAGGACTGTCTTACTAATATTTTGGTTTTTTGGTTTGGTTTTTTTTTAATAGTTGGATTCTTTCTCCAAGAAAGAGGAAAGAGTTGGGGATGGTGTGGGAGGGGTTCAGTGTTTCAATGGAAAGGGAATAATGGCAGAACTGGAAGTCTTCCTGATTATAAAGAAAACATTGATGTATAGAACACTAACTGTCTTATTCTTCCTTGTTCTCTCCCCCCAGTAGATAATTTTCTCCCATGCATATGATTGCATTGCCTTGCTCAAGTTAAGTGATTTTTCTGAAAACCAGACTTCAGTCACTTTCCAAGTAAGAAGAAATCGTACTGGCTGCAAAGGTATCAATATTTCATCAGGTCTTTGTTCAGCACTGGTTTTAGCTTTTCTTAATGGTGCACTTTACCAGGCAGCTTTTTCATACATCATTAAACAGCAGCTATAGCACTTGTGCCCTGTTTCTGATTTACCGTAGATAGTAATGTTTAAGATCACATTAAACACCACACATGCTCTCAGCTATTTGAGCAACATCAGAGTAATGAACAGTCAATAGTCTTACTAAATTAGTACCCTTTGGAGCTCTCGTTACTGAATCAAATAAGTATCCTTGGTCCTCTGGTGAAGGCAATTCTAATGCGAAATAATGAATTTAGTGTCTAATCAAAACTTAGGGGTTCCTTTTCCCTTCTGACTTTCAAGAGTAAATTATATAAATTATGTAGAATAGATCTAACACTCCCAGCACCCAAGTCCTGCAAAACGCTGCTGAATAATTACCATGAGTGATTGGGATGCCACGGTCCAGCCGCACACTAATAAAACCCATGAGGGAGATGAAGGTGGAAGAGCTGCTCTGGGGTTACAGACCTCAAAACACGAAAATAGAGCCTGTGTTCACTTTCCAGTTCTGCCAGAAGCTCTGGACAAAACGCCATGTAACCTGCTTGTACCGGTGCCTCCTCTCTGCAATGTGAACATCACCGCTTCCTAATCCTGATCTGAGTTTTTCAGTACCTGTGTAGAAACATGGGAAAAGGTCAGTCAGGGCCCAACATCGCTAAAACCTCATCTAAAAATGTCTAAACGATGCCTAAAAATCGTGCTGTGATTAATTGCAAGAGTTCTCTGAACTAGATAGAAATAAGGGGTGGGGATCAAGACAAAATATAACTTATCATTAAATAACTTGCAGACCCTGGCCAAAGTTTTGTAAACATAGGAGCATGGCACTCACCTCCCTGAACCTAAACATGGAGCACATTTTCACAGCTGCCGATCCACACTGGATTCCAAGTTACTGCTACCCAAGTATATATGTAGATGCCCAACTTCACATTCCTTTATTATTTTATAACTCATACACCCTATATAGTCATGAAGAGCTACACGTTTGCACTGATCTCCATAGAAACAATACAGGGCTCTGAAAGAACAAACCGTACCTTATAATCTAGGAAGCAGATGCTTTAGGAAAGCTGTGCCATTGGCCTATGGGACAATAACAGAGGTAATAGAATTTATGCTAAATTTAGAGGAAATTATGTTTTCTCTTCCTTGTCTTCTATTTGCAGAATGTATCACCTACCAATAACGTCATTAGCCTTTTAAAGCGCTCTATGATTCCTTGCAAAGAAAGCACTGTATTCTTGTAATGAAAATTTATGTTTCAGAAGAGCAGCTCTGTGATGCAGCCTCAATGTTCTTTACAAGTCACTGTTCCTATTCTTAATACCATCACTCTCTTAATCAGGATAGCCTGGTCTTACATAAATAAGAACATGGTGTGAGGGCTGTATTTAAAGGCTCACTATTCCTGAGCAGCTTTTCAATTTATCATAAAAGATTTTAAAAAGTTTTGTGGGAAGTGCTTTCAGTTCTAGAGAAAGAATTAAAAATCTCTGCTCTACCCGCTTGGAAAATCTTATTTGCTTTCCACCTGGTCCCAGCAGATGACAAACAGGATGGGACTGTCACGGTGGCCTCTGCTTAAGCCCATCTATCAAAAGTTGGATCCCAAAACAGAACGAAGTATGAGACACCTCATTCATGCTTTGGGTTTTCCTTATAAAGTCCATGATGTGCACTTCCATCAAAGGCACTTGCTGCTTAAGTCCTTCTTTTGTGTAATACTTCAATTTATCACAGCTACCTTTAATTGTGAGGTGCCGTTAGGGCCACAGATACTTTGATCTCATTATCACCCACATCCCCTATAGTTTTCAAAAGGAATTTTCATTGAGGTTGGGCACCTAGCAAACCTGGACGTCACTGGAAATCCCAGCCTAGTTATGGTTATGAAAGATACAAGATGACTATTTACAGTGTAAGCTCCTAAACATCCCAATTTCGTATTTCATCGGAATGTTCAGGAGGAAGTCCACATTGATTCTTAGAAGCCTCGACAACTACTTCATTCTCTGCATGGGCATAATGTCTCTCCCACTCGGTCTTGCTCCCTAGATGTCATGTGTTTTCTCCAAGCCTATCCAGAGACTTTAAAGAGATGTGTTCCACATGTAGGAATATAACATCAACTGGATGAACCACTGTGCAGAGTTGCCTGCCTCCCCTTATAAAGTAAAATATAGCAAGTTGAAATTTTTTTCCCCAAAAGGTTTACATCTCCTTTTGCAAAATGCTTCTATTCACATTTTAACCTCTCCATCCCCTTTCAAAGGAATCTCTTCTCTGTAGTAGTTTAAAACTGCGGCAGTTCCAAATGAAACTAAAAACCAGGTATCTGCCAAAACCAATTGCATTTTTCCTTGCCTTTGCAACAGTACAGTCAAAACACTGTCATGACCAGTTGTGTGTGCTTGTGCATGGTCAGGTGGTGATAGGGAGCATTTGAAAAGAGAAGAAAACAAAATCACTTCCCAACCAGCTTGGCTAGACTGGTTAGCCAAAACCCCACTGTAGTGCAGGTGTGCTCACTTCTTGGCAGTAACTGCCCTTTAAGTTGTAGCTTTTTAAGAGACTGGTCGTATTAATGCTTCCCAAGATGCTTCACTGTACATTTTGCCTTGGAACCAGAAGTGGTACCGAGGGGACTGGCATAGGAAGGTGTTTCTGCAGAATGGCATGGCTTTGGCCATAGTCACTGGCACATCGTGACTACGCAGCTGCACCAGTAGCAGACCTGGGTGAGGATTATTGCAGGACACCATGCGCAGCATGAGGTCCAGAACTGCTGTGCTACAGCCCAATGCAGCTTGCTCAGAGACTCGGTTTAAAACAACCTTGAGCAGCTACAGGCTTTCTCCCAAAGTGCTTCGAAGTCAAGAGGAAGATATAATTGACTACAGCAGGCTGTGGATGAAGCCAACAGAGAGGAAACAGAACTGATACTTATCATAAATAAGGAGGTTGTTTTTCTTTCCTGCCTTTAATTGATTTTGTCATTTGCTTGTGATTCCTTACTACTTTCTCCTGTACAAGGCTTAACTAGAGAGCCTCAAAGATAGCAACTGATCAGGAATCATGTTTGAATGAAGATAATTACTTTGATGTTTTCCACCAGCCCTTGTTTTTTAGGGGGCTCTTAAAACAACCATGATTCCAAACCCCTTCTCATGCTCAAATCCTGCAAAGATATACACCTTTAATATTGCAAGCAGTTGTTTGTCAGTTCTGGATTCAGTGAGCACGCAAACTAGCAGTATAAGTCTTGCACATTTGGGACCTTGAGGGCTCACAGTTCTATTAACAGCAATAATTAGTACAGACTAATCCACAAGGAAAGTCAAGCTACGGCTTTGGTTTAATTTCCTTTAACTGTAAAAACTGTAAAAATAAAATACCCTTTATTACATGAAGATCTCACTCTCTTTCAGGGATCTTCCAGAGCCACTTGCACTCTCTAAAGGCTGTGGTTCCTGGCAGGCAGAACATTGATTTTGAATCCCCTTGGCTTATGCAAGCATGCAATTCCTTGAAGAGAATGTAAGAGGTTTCCTAACCTTCACTGGTAGTAAGGTTCCCGTTTCCTTCATCCTAACACATAAATCCATATTTGCTCTTCAACTGACAAGCCTGTGAAGGGTTTATATATCCTTATAGGACTATCCAAGGTTCTACATGTCTCTCATCCTGCTTAGCAATCCCAATTGTACACAACACTTAAAGTTTCAGATCCATCAACCTGTCATCCATGCTATCCGCATGCAGAGAGGTTTTGGCTCGAGTTTTAAGTTCATGAGCAAGATGAAATCAGTGCTAACATCGGGTTCACATTTAACTCTTTAGAATAGCCACATTCTTGCAAGATTTTGACCTCAGCAAGACAAGAACTCTGGGAGATGGGCTCCTCTGATGAAGTTTCTGATGTCTGTAATGGGTGGAAATCTCTTAGGACACATCCTAACAATTTATCCCATCTTTTAAATACATGACAGAGCTCAGAGGATTCTGGCTGTCTCACTGAAACCTGTAGAAATACATGTTAACAAACCTAAAACTCCTACCCCACGAATTGCAGGGAAGTACTCAATCTGGGGGAGTCAGGCCCATTCCCAGTTCCAATGTACCAAAGCTTTCCAGGAGAGCACGATATATTAGTAGGATACAGCACACTTTTCTTTATTGGCTATGAAAGTTTGTATGTGATTTAATACTACTTTTTATTACTGGTTGTAAAATGTTGTTCAAAAGCTTAATAAAAAGCAAAATCTAAAAAAAAAAAGAAAATAAAAGGTATTTCTGAGCCAAGTTCATCCAAAGTCTAAGAGAGACATCTGGGAGGTTACTGCAAATACTTTACAGCAATATTCATTCATCCAGTTTTAAAGGAATTGGATTCAATTACGTTTTCACATTTTCCATGTTTTCTTCCTGTTAGTGTTCTAGGGAACTGTGTTTTCAGAGGGAGTAACCCCTAATGAAGCCCTGAAGAACAGCCTTAGAAAGAGTTTTAAGTACATTTGCCATGAATATTCAAACTGGATGCCTGCTCCTAAATGCCTTGTTTATCCAGTCAAAGAGAAGTGACACTTCATAGCCTGCTTGGCCAGCCAAAACTAAACAACAGACCTTGAACGCGTGGCACACGCAGGGAACAAGGAACAGATCACTCATTACTCAGGGAGCAGACACACTTGGAAGAGCCACGGAGGTAACTTTTGCCTGCCCTTGCCCTGCTGACGCAAATGGGAATATCATTGCTGACGTCTGTGGAAAGGGATTATACCTTCAGGAACAAGAAACAAAGAGGCATAATAAATAAATGGTTTATGCCTAATATTTAGCAAAAGCCAAGTTGAGGCATGTGTGGCAAAATCTACAGGCTGCTCATTCAGGCTGAGCAGCCAAAGGCAGCTGGCTATGCAAGCAGGAAACACTTCCATATGCATCTCTGGCTACAGAACATGGCCCACTTGCCCACATTATAGCTAGCCTGGGGACTCCTACGCTGCAGTGGATGTTTATGTTCTTATTTTAAAGGTGCATCCACTGGTAGAAAGTCCTACCCCTCTTTCACTCAACTCCAAGGAGGAGCCAGGCTCACGTAGCTGTGATGCATGCAGCTGAGCAAGCATCCACGCGAGCTTTATAGCCACATCTGTAACCTTTCAGGGCACTACAGTTTCTTGCCAGATTGTGAATATGGAGGAAATAATGTACTGCACATGCTCAGGTCTCAGCAGCTGAATGTACACACATAGGGAACGTCAGTACAAAGGGCCAGATTCTCCAGCTGCTGTGTATCAGCCCAGTTCCATGCAAGGGTTCCCCAGTTTTCAATCTGGCCCATGAGACCTTACAAACAAGGTTCAGATTCATTTCCTGAGCTCAGACTGTTTACCTTTGTGATGAGAATGGGGGGCTGGGGGGTGGGGTGTTGAATTATGCAGAGAAAGAGACTTAAATGTTGTTCAGCTAATGATATACACCTCTATCTCACAGGTTCACATACTTCTAAAGATATTTTTGGATACTATTGCCCAAACCAGTATTTTCACTTTGTGTGGCCTGGGCAGAATATCTGATTTGAAGAAGCTATCATAAACACAAGAGAAAATATGTAGGAAAAGGTTGTCCTGTTGGGATCAGCCACTTCCCAGCACAGACCAGATGAACCTGAGAAGTCAGCTAGACCATGCTGGCTACAAGGAGGCTCCCTGGAAATTGTCTGACAAATGAAGATAGAAACCCCTCCATTTCCCAAACAGTCCTCATGAAGGACTGACTCTTAGGGATGAATGATTTTAGAGAGGGATGGGTAAGAAGGAAAGACACAGGTATTACAAAAGCTGTGTGCTATTTTTAAAATCTTTTAAATGGAGAGCATCTACTGCTACCACATCCATCACGTTTAGGCTTTCAAAGCACCTAAACTAGGCTGCTGCTCTGATTAGCCCTTTGGGCAAGCCTTCTTCTTTCTGCCCTTTGACTGTACAGACCCCTTTTGCACCAAAATATGGATAAAAGCTGGCTAACAGCCTGGAAAATATAGCGTCAGCTTAGTTAGTGCTGTATCTCTTCCATCAGCTGGACAGATCAAACAGATATTGCTGGACAACTGATTTCTGTTAGCAAAGATAGTTTAATGCAGGTTTGCATCCCTCCTCCTTTATCCTTAGATAAATGGCATGACAGAAGGGAAAATTGCTTCCTGTCCTCCAAGAAAACCTAATGGGAGGAAAAAAAATCGAATATGTTCATATCATTGCCAATAGCTGTATTAACTTCAGTTGCAGCAATATGTTCTGGATGAAAGGGACAAGAGATAAAAGTAAGCAGAGATATTACCCCTCCATCTCACAGCAGATGGGCAGATTCTTCTCCCAACATGTTCTGCTGAAAGCAGTGGGCACGTCTGCAGCCCAAGTGCACAACCTCAGCAAAAAGTGGGGTTTTGATTCGGCTTGCCAAGTCTGGGTGCCTACAGTATTAGATATTAATACAGATATTAACCTCTGAGCAAGCTGAAGAGACTTACTAGGGTGAGGTGACAGGAAACCTCGTCCTAAAACAGGTATCTGTACCAGGCTGGATCAAACCCAGAAGTTCCTTGGCTATGAAAGAAGCCCAGACACAACATCCTCATATCAACTTCTATAACAACCGTGCTCAAAGGCAGGTGAGATGAATGCTATGACAGGTATTAATTAGGGATGGAGTTAATGCTCAAAGACTAATCTGCAGATTTTGAGCACTGTCATTTGTCTCAATTATATACAAAGACGGAACACGTAAGACGTAGTCCATGTTTTTTATTCCTAAAATAGCAGTTAAATAGAAACTTTTCCCAGAGTTTGCTTTACCAGTTTTACTTCTGCTCCTTCTTACTTCTGGCTTGGCCAGAAATAACTCCTTTTTTTTCCTTGTGGTGCCTAATTAACCTCTCTTACGATATCACTGCTTTTGACAATGTCAACCAGTGAATGAATATGAATATTCTGACGTTCCAGGTTATTCCCAGAGGTAGGCAAGAAACACAAACAGATATAAAGAATTTAAAAACATAATTGTGACTGTATTCTCAGACACCAGTTCTCTGGCTTATGGCAGAAATAGGCTGATAGGCTACACCAGTATTTTCCAGCATGGAAAACCAAGGCAAAAAGTAGCAGCTTGAGCTGCTAGGGGTTTTTTTTTTTCCCTGTCTTAAAATTCTAAATGTTCCTATCTTGCATTTCTCACGTCCATTTTCACCACATCAGCCACCCCTTGAAGACAGCCAATTTCACTTTTTTGTTCACAAGAAGCAAAACTGTCTGATTTCACTCCAATTTCATTTCTTCCAAAAGTGAAGAATTAAACCCAGGGGTGATTTGTGTCCAGTGGCTTCCTGCTACAAATGTGAAGTATTTTGCAAGCTTGGACAACGACTGCTAAAAGCAATGGGCCAGATTCACCTTGGCATTGCTCTATTTCTACGCTGCCATAATAGCACTTTAATCAACAAGCAGAACTGGCATAAAGCACTGATGCATCAGGCCCATCATATAGAGTACACCCACTTAATCAGGTAATCAACTTAATCAGGACACTTCCCAAGGAACCAAATTAAGCCTAATGACACCAAGTGGCAAGGACTGCTGCTTAATTGGGATAGTAATTCTGCTTATGGTAATTGGGATGCCTGCAGGTGATTAAATGGTACTGAGCTAAGAAGAGACAATCTCTGTGATGCTCAGAGCCTGTCAGTGATTTGTCTTTCCTCAAAAGCCTCTGTCAACAGCAGATCAGCAAAACAAAACTTTTATAATCCTCTTGTTTGGGCACTGTTTGAACAGAGCATTTCAAGATGGAAACAGGAACATAGAAGCAAAAGGGGAAAAACCCTATAGATTCCTTAGGTTAGTCCAAATCTGACATGAGGGCTAATACCAAAATACCCCCACAACAAGAAATAAATGAAAACAAAATCAATATATACTGGCAGACCTTTGTCAGAGGGAGACATAACTTTCAGTCATTAACAGTTACTCTTCTGCCTGCCTTTTCAAATGTGCCTGTAGCTGATGTTTCACAGCACAGCAAGAGTTCAGGGAAACGGAAGCACTCAGACACAGGCGAAGTGAGGACTTCATACATGCAAGACACAAGTGAGGAGCAAAGGAAGGGGTCCCAGAACTGCTACCCATGAATTTCCATTCTATTTTAGAGCACAGAAATGAATGATTTGCAAAGTACAAAGAAAGAGATGTCTGAAAACCACAATTTAAAAATACTTCTTGTAAAAATGCCTTCTTTTTAACATCTCTAATTGGTATCCAGAGTAGGCATGAGATGTTCTAAAGTTAAAATCTGTCCTTCCCTTTGAAATAGCTGTTGGAAATCATGAAGTTCTTCTGGAACTAGGCTGCTGATACAACAGCAGCCTCCAGAGACATCACACCAGCACAAAAGACCAATGTTTTCAGAGTCCAGATTGAAATGACCATTTTAACATGTTTTTTCCTTTCCAGTGGCCACTGTGGACCATGCAATTAGTCAACAGGCAGGGTCTCAAGAACACTCCATACAGGAAAACATGGGGATGAAATGCAGTGCCTTTTACAGAGCTTGTTTATTTGCAAAGTGGAGAATGTCTTGGTTTGTTTAGCTTTTCCTCATTTTCTCTGGTAATGTTTGCCTCATGACCAAAACTGCACACAGTTATGGCATGTTTATAACTCCCTTCTTTGCAGTTTTGCACCGAGATGCACCCCTGCTACTTCTGCTCACCCACCCAAGGCAGTAGACACTAATGCTCCCTGGCACCGCATACTTGGAGAGCACTCCTGCATCAAGAGCTGCTTGTCCTCACTTCCATCCTGAGCAAAGGACACTCTTCAAGCTCTCTGGCCTCTGAGATGTACCCAAGTAAAGAATAACGTATCTTTTTTTACTTTAGAGTAAAGAAAGGCCAATCCAAACTAAGATTTGCACCCATGTGTCTCCAAAACATGTATGTGAAAAGAGAGAATTTGGGGCATGAGGCTGGTGGATGAGACCACTATTGTCATCTCCTCCACTCATGCTCATTCAGAAACAATAAAGAGAGAACTAGGAGCTGGAGGCAATGGCAGTGAGAAGGCAGGGATCCTGCACTACTTTTGCCTTTGACAGCTGCGATCACCTCCTCATAACCAGAGCTCACCACCAAGTTGGAGCCAAAGAACCACAAAAAGGATGCTTTCGGATTGCTTGGAACGTCAGCTCACATGAATTTGTATGTGTACGTGTGTGTTACCTGGTTTTCATGGCAACCCAGGGAAACCCTCATGCTGCATCAATCATACTTGACAATCATCTCGCTGTTGGGGCTTGACAGTGTCCCTCATATGCAATACTCCACTTTTCCTCCAGAAAGGCAGATCTGTATCCTACTGCTCAGCTACTTTTTTTCCCTGGGCTTTGCTATGTCTTTCTTTCATCACATACTTCATGATTCAGTGTGCTCAATATACAGATGTAAGTTTTCAGGTAAGCTGTTCTTTACATGACGCTTAGTACTGAATATAACAAAGGATAACTCAGTCCTACCTCCATGAGCATTTAATCTACTTGTTCCTGATTCATTGCCTTGTCATGTTATTAGCTTCATTAGAGGAAGGAAACCAGTGGGTGCAGTGTGAGAGTAGAGGAGAAATTCAGATTCCTGTTTGACTATACCCAGTTGCAGAAATCCTTGAAAAAGGAAAAGGTAAGCGAATGAAGCCCTAAAAGTTGAACTCTTAAGTCTCTAAACACCTTCACATGGACAGACCTCTGCCCATTTGTGCTTTTTAGATTCAGTCTACCCACATGAGGTTCCCCAGCGGACTGCCAACACGGAACAGCTCTGACATGCTTCCAAAGCTACAGCATTTGTGTTTCCTGCTTCCTACTGAGCACTCCAGCAGGA
>NW_009917075.1:40801-55666 GCF_000696875.1 Nestor notabilis
TGACAGCTCCACCGGGCTCCAGGAAGCGACCAGCAATTGCAAAGCTTAATTGCTCTTAACTAAAAATCCTCCAGTGTGGTCAGAGAGGCGAAGAAAGCACCACTGCAGTTGTGTTTGTTGGGAGATGCAGTTTGCCACGTGAACTCACGGACTCGGTGTTCCCATTCCATTCCCTCCTGCTCTCTGCTTTTGCCTGTTTTGCATCACGTCCGATGAAGCCAAACTTGCACAGCGGTTGCTGGTGAGCCCGGCGAGATGACCCCCTCCCCCATTAGCACTTACAAATACAATAAATAAATTCTAATAAATATATCTTCAAATCAAAACCATTTTGAGTTGCTTAACTGAGTGCATATCTAGTCCTTTGTACACATATTTGTACAAAGTGTTGCCTGTAATTTTAAAGATGCTTGCCTCAGGGAGGTTTCGTTTTTCCATTGAAGTCCCCTTGATTTACTGTACGCAATATGTTACAGCTTCCTTATTTGCTCCTTTGGGACAGTTACTGACAGTAAATCTCTATTAAAATATTCTTCCATATGGTTGCATGAAAATTTTATTGCAGTGAGCCTGAGGCTGAAGGTCACAGCTGAGTAGCTGCAGTTAAGTATTGCAGTCTATGGACTCTGAGGTACATCTGTTCTGGGAGCTGGAGCAAAATTAGAATTTTACTGTCAATAGCAGTTCTCCAAAACTAGTTCCATTTGTTTACCGTCGCAGGCCCATAGCAAGGCAATACCCGCCATATACGTGTTACAGGCCGCTGTGGCTACATGATTTAGGTCTTTAGCTCTGATCCAAAAATTACAGAATCTGGAGGTCGCTGGAGAGAGTCCCTAATGTATATTTCATTTACGAGACATGAAAATTTAATTTTCCCTCACGTGACTTGACTCTATCACTTGCTTACACGCTTTTTGGCGCGGGCTTCCCTGCTCATTGAAAGCTTTTTCTGGGCAGTATAGTGCACAAACTTGATAAATGATACAGAAGTCTGATTTTTAATCGACTACCTGCAATCAAAAGGCCAGCTACAGAACACTTTGCTGTTGTCCACACAACCAGGTCGAGAAAAACCCCCACAATGCTGTCATGCCACGTGGTTTGGATGCCGCCGATCTGCTGGTACGTGGGTTAGGCTCCTGTTGTAGAAATGCCCCGGATTTGTCCAAGTTGGAAAGCTGCTTGAAAACAACGTTCCACTGCAGAGGACCGCAGAGTATCAGGGTGTTAGATTGCTCTAAACATTACATTTAGCAATTGCCGCCAGGGTCAGCCAAATGTTAATCTACTGCTTGTATTTGTTTGAAATAAAAAAGGAAACATCTAGGCATATTTCTAAGCCCATCTTGTTTAGCAATATGACATCTATCAGAATGGCTCCGAGCCAGACCAGGCCTTTCCAATATGTGGCGTAATTTGGAATTTCTAAAAGAGAAATCAAACCTAAAAATGCATCTGTGATTTTAACCTACGTTAACAACATTTTTTAAAAGGTTACAGCATCCAGTTTGATGGCATTGTGGAAAACTGCCAGCTGAGAGATCTGAGAAGGTCAGGAATGGAGTGCATTTTTGAGACACTAAAGCCTGTTAGAGAAATGTAGTAATCTGGAGAACAATCGGCAGAGCTCCAGTCCCCCAGGGACCTACACTGGAGATGCCATAGAAGAGGATCTCACCACTGGTAGCACTTGTCCTGACCGTCTGGGATAGAGGTAATTTTCTGAATGCAGGCACTAGACAGAAGAGCTGGCAGAGGAGGAGCTGGGGAAAATGTGATTTATATGATCTATTCTCAAACTGTAATCTCCAGTGAAACTTGGATCACTCTTGTGAAGCAGTTTCTCGAACAAGGAGATGTGATGACTGTTTAGTATCACCTCGGTATGGGCCAAACTAGCCATTTCCTGAATCAAAAGATGAACACCACTGCATGCATGGCATCAGCCTAAACTCATTATGTTACGGTAAATCTGGATGCAAGGATATATTGGAAGCCCACAGGATTTTTTTTATGTTGGGATTTTTTTTTTACAACAGCTATTTCTAGATTGATGTTCGTGCAAGAATGTACTTTCACTGCAAGAGCAGCATCTAAAACCAGGCATGGCATATACAGCAAATGTTAAATAGCTAGAATTTCAATTTCCAGCCTCACTATTAATTGCTGTCTTAAAATCTTACACGAATTAAGCAACTGCTAGCTCTCCACCTAAATTGCAACACATTTCCACATCCAAAATACACATATGGCACATGGGGAAGTCGTCTCCCTTTTTGGTGGCCAAGCTATAAGGCATGAAGAGAGGCTTGGCTTGATGCCTCATCAAACTGAAGAGGAAGATGCCTTTAAAACTGGGGATCAGTTCTCTGACAGCACGTGATAGGTCTTGTCATAGGGATGATAACATGCTTCTATCAAAGGCAAATTTTGAGCTGGGAAGGTGCTGTCTTTAAGCAACTGCCTGGCTACCAGTCGTTGGTTCATTAAGCATTTCAAATGATACAGAAATGTATCTTGCAATGAAGAACCTATGATGGTTTTACAGGTAAGAGTTCATGCTAATTAGATGTTTTGTTACTCACAAGCTTAATTAGTTCACTTGAATCTTATTTTTCAAAGTAGGACAGTCATAAACTTGCCATAATATTTTACCAAAACAGACATGTACTATGAGGAAGTGAAACAAATTCCCCACCGCTCTCTCCCACACCCTGACAAGCCGATAAAAATGATATTAGGTGATTAAATATAGAAATAAAAAAAGGAGGCAGACATAATGATAAACTGTAATGAAGTTAAACAGCTGGCAGACTCCTTGGTGAATTTGCCACCTGATGACTTGTACTAAGATGCAGGCAATGCCCCCAGCTCTCTGATCAGACCGCAGCCCTGGTATTCATGCTGAACATCACCTCCCATTCATTAATTGGCTTGATGGAAACCAGCACTCTTGCTGTAAGGACAGAAAACATCAATTTCATATATGTGCATCTGAAGAGAGAAAGAAAAAATACAGGAACAACTTACAGTCCTCTAAAAATTCCACAGAAATGCAAGCTTAATGATGTTGAACGAATCCTGGCTGATCTGCAGGTTGGGATTGGACTCACGAACACCCGTCTCGTCTAAAACACACAAAGGCTTTGCTTCGCTTTAGCTCGAGAGGAATGCATTTCAAGTTTCGATTTTGAAATACAGGAATCGGTAGCAGAAAAGATCCCGTCTCACTGAGTTCCAGCACAAGGTGAGGGAAAATTAGTTTCTAAGTTCCCCAGGACTTCTCAAAGCAAATCACACAGTTAAACATTTAGAGCCTCAGATGTGGCTGATGTCTGTACCTCCAGTGCTGCCCCTGTCCCCACACAGTACAGGCTGCAGGAGCATGTTCAGGCCTCTGTGCAAGTATTCACTGTGCATAAAGTAATTGCAACATGACAGGATCCTTAATGGCTATTAACACAGTGTTATAGAGCAGAATCACCTCATCTTACAGCTACCTCCCCCATCCCCCACATACAGCTTCCTACTAACTTGCAGTATAACGTTTGCCATGAACTATGAGTAAATTCTACTCTTTGCAGGATTTTTATAGCTAGCTAAGCACAAGAGTCTCTGTTATCACCTATGCATATGCCTATAGACCCATATTTTTCTCACTTCATCCTCAAGTCTTTTTACACGATGGTGCCGCAGTGTGCTGGCCTCAGGGAGGGGGAAAGCCCCATCCCTTTTTACAATTATCTGCTTTGTTAGTAATTGTCTTTTGCTGTTTAAAGTGTGTTTTGATGAAAAGGGATGACTTCTCCTTCAGTATTCATATCTGCCATATTAACAATGCAACTTCACACAGACCAGCAGAGCAAGGAGCTTTGCTGAGTACCAGCAAACACCAGCTAACAACTTTGCGCCTTTCATTCCCTCTTCAAGTTCCCACCCTCCACAGAAATAATACGTGAATATTCTCAGAAAACACAGATTTGCCTCTCTACAGACTTTTTTTTTTAATTTAAGACTAAGCCTGCACTTCCCTTTCTAGGGACCTGCAGGTGGGAGAAGAGTTTAGCTCCAGTCAGTTTGTGCAGCACAACTGGAGTCTGCCCCAACAAATGGGATACCCCACACATGAAATAGTTTTGGGTTTCGTCTCTGAATTGTTTTCTTTCTTCATTGCTCTGAACTCTTTGTGAATCTTCCCCTTTTGCCTTACATTCCTTATCTGCTTGCCTGTTGCCTAAATATTGTTTCCTTATGTTTTATCTGCATCACTGTTTGTTTTTCTTAAAAGTGCCTTTCCCCCAACGTTCTGTTTCAGAATTTCTCCTCTCCTCATTATCAGGCCTCACTGCCTCTAACACCTTTTTCCTGACCCCTGCCCCAGCTCAGCTGTCTTCTCCTTTCCCATTCCTCACTCTCCTTCTCTGCTTGCTCCCCTTTGCCCCCCATTTCCCCTTGACTGCCCAGGTCACTCTCTCCTTCCCAAACTGGGGCACCCAGCAGGGCTGGCCCCCTTCCCCAGACATCTCCCCATGAGCACAAAACACATACAGCAGCAGAAGGGCCTTATATACATGTGTATCAAGAGCTTGATGCACATAAATAAAAGTTGGTAACTAATTTATATTCTCAGTATCTATTAAACACAGCCTAAACTGCCCTGGACATATTTAGGCTGGAAATTAGAAGAAGGTTTATAACCACGAGAAGAAAGACAGCCTCTCAGTAGGAGTAGTGAGGGCAAGAAACCGAAATGGTTTCAAGATGGAACTAGATAAGTGCTTGAAAGACATCATATGATGTGGTTGCCTTCAACAGCAGGGGATAGGACTTGATGACTTAGGAAGTTCCTTTCAGTCTTAATTCTTATCTTCCTGTGTGGGCCAAATGTCACCCA
This sequence comes from Nestor notabilis, assembly GCF_000696875.1. Taxonomy (NCBI): domain Eukaryota; kingdom Metazoa; phylum Chordata; class Aves; order Psittaciformes; family Psittacidae; genus Nestor; species Nestor notabilis. The sequence goes on from NW_009917075.1 coordinate 45,699, forward strand.
CAGCAGTCTGCGGACGAGCCCTACAGAGACAAGGCACAGGAAAGGCAGCCACAGGCCTTTGCTGGCTGCAGTTTCGTGCTTGCTTTGCGACCTGGGGTGCAAAGGGAACTCTTAAGTACTGCCATGAAGCACTCTTGTTTCAAAAGGATGACAAGATGCCCAGGCTGCTCAGGTGTGAACACAAGACACTGTAATGCCCTCTCTGCTTTTCCTCCACAGAGAATAGGATAGCAGATTGGATCTTTATTTCCCCATTTCTGGAAAGCTGTCTGCCTTTGGTTGGGAAACCTCTGGCTCTGCAGCAATCAGGGGATATTTGCTCCATGTGTAACGTTTCAGAAGAATTGACACGCTGAAAGACGAAGCAAAGTCAAGTTAAAAAGCAAGATGCAACATCATCCATTGGGTTCGGTCTCAAGCTTGCTTTTACAGCAGCTGCAGAATTAAGGCTCACAACAACAGCCTGGGCACGAGCTCACGATTAACTACAACCAAGCCAGAAGAGCTCGAGGAGGTGTCTCCTCTCAGCTGAGTTGTCCCCTTGCAGCAGTCCCCACCGCAAGCTCAAAATGTTGGCTTAAATCTTTATCAGAAGGTTGATTTTAGCATCTTCAGCAAAAGAAATACAAGCTGATAGTGTTTTGCCTTGCAGTGGAGGTGGGCTATCAGTGCACACACAGATGCTCACAGCAGCTCAGCTGAAGGGAGCTAACTTGTTAAGCTGTTTTAGTTCACCTGCCTAAAACTGCTGCAAGTGTTAGCAGCTGGGGATGACATGGTCAGCAGTGACGCTTGGAGGGCAAGTAGACATCTGTGAATCTTCTAAGACCTCTATAACACAACCCACAAAGCCCCATCAGACCAGCTTTGCCTGTCATTTATTTGCTCCTTTGCCTGCAGCTCCTTTTGAAGCTTTAAAAGCTTTTGGTTTTGATAGTAAAAGGATATTTGTGCCTTGCCTGTGGAAACGTCAGGCCCTGTATTGTTCAGTCCACAATAAAATATGTCTTTCAGTTTGATTTACTGCTCTCAGTTTACTTTGCCTTAAGTTGGCAGCATTTCCTGGTTTGGATTTTGCTGATGGCCTTACAGCTTCTTTTTCTATATTAGGACAGCCAGCTTTATGTTTGTTATTCCAAATCCAGGACTATATTCAAAATGACTAGGAGTTGTAGCGTTTGAAATCTGATTATTTACAGCAATGCCTCTACTTGTGAAGGCATTTCCAGTAGAAATTGTCTGAAAGCAGACACATGGACTCAATTGAAGACATGTTGTTAAAGTTACTTGTCAGAGGAATGAATCCTTCTGGCCACTTTGGAGCTTTGAAAGGTTTGCTTTTTTTTATAGTCAAATTATATTTAGTCAAAAAAAACCCCAAAAAAACATAACACTGCACAAAGAGGTCCATGAGCTCCCTGTGGCTATGGCTGTCATGGGTTAGAGGCAAATCTGGCCAGCCCACATTCACCTCTGCCCTTTTGATGCCTCTCAAAGCATCTACCAGGTGCTTGCAAGCCTTCCCACAGCCCCCATGGATACAGCACTAGGCTGGGTGGGTGAGATTTTGTCCTGCTTCCCAAGCAAAATGTTTTGCCCTGTGCAGTTTAGTTTCCTCCCTGTAATGAAGGAATGAAGACACTGGGCTGCGCGCAAGTGCCTTGAGAGCTGCAGCCTGGCATGACAGTTCCAAAGGGGATGAAGCACCCTTAAATTCCAACTCAAGGCTCTCAAATCTGTTGCTGTATTACCATTACCTTCATAAATACAAAAGCCTAGATAAATTCTAACGAAACACAGCCAGCCAGGTCCTCAGAAGAAAGTAAGAACCTCAATGGAACAGCTGGCTGGATACAAGTTCAATAAAAAAGAGGCATGTGCAAAGTTTCCAGGTCGGTGCAGGAAGATTTTCCTGCCAAGACAATGAAAATGTGATGTAAAGTGCGTTGAAGGCAGATTATTTATTGTTTGCCTTTACCGCCTTTGAATTGTTTGTGAAAGCTGTCTCTTTAAAGTACTATTCCCTCTGATTCCGTATGGAGTCAATGGGAATCAACAGGGCTGAAGGTATGGCCCCTGTAGTGGAAACCAAATTTTGAAAGAGATTTTCATTAAAACAATCTTCACATTGGCTGGCAAATTCCTGAAGTCATGGGACACAGGGCCAGGAAAAGGCATAAATCCTTGGACACATAGATAGAGTGGCTGAAATTCAAATGGATACCAGAGTTCTCAAAACACTCCCAGCAGACTCGGGACAGAGCCAAACCAGATCTCCAGCCTTTTCACTCCCAGAGTGAATGGATGGCGCAAGTCTTCACAACAGAAGTTCCCAAACTGCTGGAGCACTCATTTGCCAGCAACAACAAACACCAGACCAGACCTACTTAGAACAAGATTCCCTTCAAATCCAGTGAGGCTTTAATAACCGCATTTTTCTTTCCTGAACCAGCACACTTTTCTGCGGACCAAGAGAAACAGAAGGAGAACCATGGTGGCAGGTGTATCTGCTTCATCTTCCATCCCCTTTTCTGAGCTGGCACATTATAAACTACATGCCTTTAAACATTTGCTTTTGCTTTCTGAATGACACAAGAAAAAGAAAATGGATAGAAGTATTTGAGCAAAAATATATTTCACTTCCACTCACAGATAGGAAAACATGTTGCTTCAAGTCACAAAAATCTGATTTAACCATGTTGGTAACAAAACCTGCTGTATCTAGATGGGCTTTAGAGCAACAGGTTTAGCAGCTTTCCCAGAGTTCTTCCAGTATAGATTTGATCAACAGGCCACAGCAACTCCTTTGAGTTATTTTACATACCACAGACAGTAAATCACTCAGAGCCAACATATCAATGATAAAATTAACCATGATGGCTCCTTTGAAGCACTTACAGTTTATCACACCAGCAGGGTTGTCACACATGCTTGCAAAGCCTAAGAGAGAGAATCATAGAATCACAGAATCACAAAATGGTTTGGGTTGGAAAGGACCTTAAGATCATCTAGTTCCAAGCCCGCTGCCATGGGCAGGGACACCACACACTAAACCATGTTGCCCAAGGCTCTGTCCAACCTGGCCTACACTGATGATAAACATCAGTGTTCTAAAACTCCTTTACTGCACAAGCTGATGGTCAGTTTGGAAATAGGGTAACATTCTTAATCCTCATTAACTACCATCCTGTTAAGCATCTGCTTAACAAACTTCTAGCTGCACCCCTCTGCCTGAGAAACCAAGGTGGGATCGCCTTTCTTTTTAACAGAGAATCCTGTCTTTAGAAGGATAAGGAAGTGTTTGCCATTGTCAGGATTTATTATTTATCCTGTGGTCATATCTTGGGGTCATGAACAAGACACTTGCTTCACTTGCAGTTGAAATCCTACCCTGAACCATTAATGTGCTGCTTTTTCACATTCCATGCTTGCTGCTTAATTTGATTTCAAATGGTGTATGTTACTACGGTTCCACTGAAGTGAATGGAAAAAGTCCAATTTACACCACGTACGAAGCTGGCTCCTCGCCACTGAAAAACAGGCAAAATTAAACTTCTCAGAAAAATTTTATCACCACACTCTAAGCCCTTGAAGATAAAGTACCTAGTGACAACCATAACTGTGTTACTAGGAACAGCAGAACACGCTGTGAAATCTGGGCAACGGCATTTCGGAAAAGAACACAGGTCAACATTTTTGGTGTGCAACATTTCTCCATGATGGAGCAGGTTCAGAGAAGAGAAATGAAGCTGGTGAAGGGTCTGATGAGGAAGGGCTGAGGGAACTGAGGTTGTTTAGTCTGGAGAAGAGAAGGCCCAGGGGGGATCTTATTGCTCTCTACAATTACCTAAAAGAAGGTTGTAGTGAGGTGGGGGTCAGTCTCCTCTCCCAAGAAACAAGCGATAGGACAAGAGGCAATGGCCTCAAGCTGCGCCAGGAGAGGTTTAGACTGGATATTAGGAAAACTTCCTTCACCGAGAGGGTGGTCAGGCACTGGAACAGGCTGCCCAGGGAAGTGGTGGAATCACCATCCCTGGAAATGTTCAAAAACCGTGTGGATGAGGCCCTCGGTGACATGGTTTAGTGGTGGTTTCAGCAGTCCTGGAGTAGAGACTGGACTTGATGATCTTAAAGGTCTTTTCCAACCTAGTTGATTTTAGGATTTGATATGAGATTGACTCCTGGATTTCCCTTGGAAAGTAGCTTAATTGACACCATTCATGAACACTTGCAAATCTTGCCCTGCCAATTTCCACCAGCCCTACCTGTTACCTTTCTGTATCAGGCCATTTCAATCTGTCATCTTAAATGCAAAATTCAATGCCTAACTTTGGGTGCCCACTTTGAAGAAGCTGAATGTAATTTCAAACTCCACAGTCTGAAGCCTGAAACAAACGACTGACAAATGTAAACATGCCATAAATACCACAGTCTATTATCTTACCTTCCACTTTTATCGGGAATGAGGACAAGGAAAAAGGACCCTGGTATACTCAATACTAAATTGATACACATTTATATTAACATAGCAGGAAGCTGAAACTCCAGAGCAAGTCATTGTCTGTCTTAAGTAAAAGCATCGCATCATCAGTTCTGTTTACTCAATCCAAGGCTGCTTTCATTTCTTGCTTGTTTTGCTATATATTTCTATTGAGGGAACACTTTCTCAGCAGCTTTTAGTCACTTCTTAAATGCATTTTATGAGGAGACAAAGTCAAATCACTATTACTTAATTAACACAATTGTGAAGACTTCACTCCAGCTACACAATAGCCCTCCTAATCTTGCTGAAGGATGCATGACTTCATTATTGAGTATATTGTTTCCTATAAACATATAAAACCCCTACAATAACAATCCCATCAGCTGAAATGAAGTTATCTGAGAACAGAATTAAACTCTAAATGACCCTTTGCTCTACTCCATAGACCCCTATTAATAATTCTAATCTAATCAGTGTGGATAAATGTACTGTTGCAGCCTATGCCAGGCACTCTGCCAGGAGGTCCTACTGCAGTCCATCTGATTCATTCCAGCCCTGAGCTTCTCTGGAGAAGATGCATCTTGCACGGAGAGGCCACTGGCTAACTTCCTCTTTTGTTATCTTTTAGTGGCAAAGTCATGTCCTTGTAACTGACAGACACTTTTCTTTGTAAATAACCCTGGAGTGACTGATAGAGCTTTTGCCAGACAAAGCCTGTAAATAGCTAGGCATTATTCATGCCAGGCTTGAGAACACTGTGTCACGGTTGACAAATTTATGGCAGATATGAGCTCACCTCGTCCACAAATATATACTTTCCCAGCAAATTCATCACATGTTTTAATGGCCCCATACTGAATTTGTCAGCTGTCTGTCCCTGCACATTGTTTCCTTTGGATTCCTGTCAAGGATTGTTTGTTAAAATCATCTCCCTCTTCCATCCTTCAGCTGCTAGCTCCAGGAAAGATCAATGATGACACATCTATTGATAATATTTTATATTCAACTATTTGGGTCATAAATCATTTTAACAATGCTGATATGTTTATTGAGTGTCTGCTGGCATTGCAATTATATAGAAAGTGATGTCACTCTAAATCTTGGCTTTGTTGGATTGCTTTTTATTTCTTCCTTCCCACTCTCACCCTACTTCATAATTAAAATATGTCACTTTCTAGTTTTGCATTCCCACTTCAGGAGAAGTGACAACTCTGGCATTTTAGAGAAGGTGTGGAGTCCCAGGGCCTCTGTCTCCCACTAAAACCAAATACCCAAAAGCATTTCCCAGCAGTACATGAAGAAGTACTTCTTCAAGTCTGCACAGCTCCCTGGTGGATGGCAGCAGGACAGTACTTCTGCTCTCCACCCTGACTTGGCAAATAGAGCAGAGGACCCTTCTCCAAGCCCTTCACAGCTGGCTGTCACCAAAAGGCACCTCACATCGGACAGTAGTGAAGATATTGAAACTCTGGGGTGATGGACCCTGCAAGAAGATTCAGGTTGAAAGTCTTGCCCCAAGCGCTGTCCTGCATGCTTAGTTGGCAAGATCTTCTCCATTTCATGCAAACCACTCCACCTGCAGATCTTTATTTCACATTATTACCAGGAATAATCTGGAAGACTAAAAATGTTGCTGTCGCTCCCGGTTTTGCAGTTTCCATCCCTGCACGGCTGCAGCTCCAAGAACTCCCAACCATGCTTCTCACTGCACAGAGGGAGCTGACTCTGCTGTTCAGCTCCGTGCATTATTTCACCTTTTAATTCATGACCACAACTTTACGCAGTTGCCACATTTCTACAAAAAGATCCAGGGTTTTGCAATTCATTTATAACTGTTTTCCTTCTTAGAGAGCTTCTGTTATGTGTACTCAAAGAGAAAGCAAGAGAGTGTTGGCCAGCAGGAAAAGTCGTTTTTGCTCCTTGAATGCAAAATGTCATCATTCATTAGAGAAGACTCAGAAGTAGTTTCTCCCACAAGCTGGCAGCAGGCAGGATTTACACCATTTCATCAACTTGCTAAAACTTCAGTGGCTGCCTTTTTCTTTCTTTTTAAGTGCTGTAAACATACAGGAGGAATGATCTTGGTATGTGTGAAAGATTTGTATAAATGCATAAACACGAAGGTGAAAAAAGCCTAAAGCAGTTTTCATTGGGATGCATATTTTCCTTTATGTACCAAGATACACAGATCTGATTTTGTCATTACCAATGGACACACCTCTTCAAATATATTTCAAATATGCAGCCAGCTACCTCTGAGGTGTCCCACTAATTGGAAACTTTTACCATCTGCCTTCACAAACCTGTAAAACTGGACAAGAACTCTGATGAGAATTTCAGGCTGTATAGAAAGACATTGAGAATAACTGTTTTTCCTGTGGTATATTGGCACATCAACATGTAGATTTTAACCTTTCTCATGGCTTTCCAGAATTCGCCACTTCTAAGGCCAGATTCAAATTTCATTTATCCCAGTATAATTTCATTGTGTCAAAAGATATTACTTCAGATCTACACAGACTGAAGCAAGAACATAGCCTGGTCCTTGATTTCAGCTAGTAACAGGCCCAGCAAAGAAGAGCAGATCTGCCAAAAAGGGTGATATTTAGAGCTGTAGTGAAATCTGGATTGTGATCTGGCTTCTGGGTTTGCGAGGGACATAGATACATTTACTACGTAGATTTCAGAACATATCTGATAGTCTTAGGAGAACAAGTACCACAGACAAGCAGAAATTCCTGGTGGATAATTGCACTTTTGCTTTTGCAAGTTGCCTTGTTCACCCTGTAAATGTTTGAGTGACTCTTGGCTGAATCTCAATTTCCTTTTTTAACAAAACCCCCAGACCAGACCACTTTCATATGTTCTCTGGCTTTCTGCAAACATTTTATGGTTTCAGAACTGAAAGGTATTTTCCTGTTTCTAGTGCTTCTATTTTCCTCAGCACTGAAGGCTGAAATACCTTATATCCTCTTCAACTTTATCTTAATGGAAATTTTAGTAAAGAAGAGGGAAGTCAAGCCTTTTCCACTGGGAATGAAGAAGAAATGCTCTACTTACAGGGGGCTTAGTTTAATTTGACTGAAGTCAAAAAGAAACCCTCTGACTTTTTCTGGCCTCCAAACAACTGTACATTCCATTATAATGACTGCAGGCATAAATCAGCCAGGAGTTATGCCTGTCAGATAACCCTCTAGATATCTACTTAGCCCCATTTGCATTCAACAACCTAATTTATGTACACACTCTTCACTACCTTGTGTATATAGACAAGATGACAAAACTTGATACATAAAATTACAATAATCACGGTTTCCACTCTAAACTGTGTCTCCTGCTGTCGTGTGCAAGCAGAGGCCAAACATTCCTATCTAAGGTAGACTCCTAGATCTGATTGAGTTGCTAGGCACTATGAAGATATGGTGGGAACCAGGCAGACCAGGGGTTCAAAATGCCTCAGAAAAGGTCACAGGTCCACCTAACTTGGGGCAGTCAACCACCACGTCCACTTCAGAAGCCTAAATCATCTTTAACTGCCGTTACAATCAATGGAGAGTCACAGCTTTTTCCATTACAGTGATTTATTCTAGTTGAGACCCCCTTCCTACTCCCATTATAGAGGTACATGTGATTTAGACACACCTTGTAACTGCAGAAAGTGATGTGGGATGAGTCTACACGTATGCAATTATCAAATGTAATTTATTGGGGTATCAATGCCTAAATACGTGTAAGGATTTGAGACACCTACTGTTTCATCAGGTCTCCTTTAGAAATGGAGCCCTATGTTCAAATGTTCAAATCCGTTTGTATCCAGGGACTCATTCTGCTCAGAAAGAGGGTGCTGCTTTTCCAAAGGGTCTTTAAAATACTAAAATACAAGAAATCACATGGATGCCAAAGCTTGGTTTAAACTCCCATCTAGGTACTGCCTTGGCTCCATTCTCACTTAGAGAGATGCTAATCAGGAGCCAGCGTACTCATGACCATTTAAAATCTGGCTGAGATCAGGAACAGGCCCAGTACACGTATCTAACAAAATAAATTGCAAAGCATGAAGAAAAATGTTAACAATGATGATACATCCTTGCAAGTATATTTGATACGTTTTTTGGCTGCCTTTATTGTCAGGGGAACATAAATGTCTTGCTCACCACAGATTCCACAGTATTTCAAGCACGAATGGGGTATTGTGTTTGTTTTTTGTATTTTGGGGCAGTATCCTGTATGTAGTCATAGCAAACCTAATTCTCCAAAAGACTGTGAGAAACTTTATTTCCCCAGAAATTGTTTATATACATTTTAGCTTATTCTGCTAAACTTTTCTTTACCAGTTGGGGCTTAGATGTTGCTAATGCTTTTGCACTTTAAAACATAGGAGTGACTGGGAGGAGGGGATTCATTCCCACATTCACTTAGCAATAAACTGAAGCATGTGCACTAGTATGATACTTTTGCCAATTCCATTATTTTATATACAAAATGTCATTATGTTCCAAAGTATTATCATTTCCTTTTTTCCCAGACAGTGACTGTCTGTAACACGCTGTTTTGGAAGGCTTCCCTCCCAGATTCTGGGTTTTCCTTCACTTACAGAACTGTTTCTCACCACAAAAACACTGAAGAAAGGAAAAAAAAAAGCGGAGTGTTGGAAATCCAGGCATATAAAATCCAAGGGCACTGGTCACCTATTAGCTTTAGCTTAATTACTGATCTTCACATGTACATTTTCCCAGGAACTATGTTTCAGAGAAACTGGCTATCTTTACAGACCGGGTTATCTTATGGATCTCAAACAACTGCCTATGAATAGGCTTTTCCAACAGGATGCAAGCTGTGTTTGATTTAACTCGATGTATATTTATGTGACAGAACCTAACCAAGTTGGACTTTGTGCCATAACCATAATGTTTGCACAGTTACACCTGGGGAGGAAAGCCCTCCCACTAGAGTACTGACAGGATGCCAGTGGCAAGAAAGTTTACATAATAAAATCACGGTTTAAAGGATTTATACATCTGTCAGTAGAACAGTGATGACATTCCTCATTAACAAGCACGGTACACAGCTTCAGCTGCGACTAAAAGATTAAGGATAAGGCCAAATATGAGCCCCTGTAGACAGATAACAATGTGGTTTATTCTCTGTTCCCTCCTCCAGCAAGGATCCCAAAGGGCACTTTGCTGGGAACCTGTCTTCTACATGGCCTTCTGGATGTAGATGTGAGTTGAGCAACCTGGTTTAGTGGAAGGTGTCCCTGTCCATGGCAGGGGGGTTGGAATTTGATGGTCTTTAAGGTCTTTTCCAACCTGAACCATTCTATGATTCTATCCAGCATGGCCAGATGTGAGCTAGTTCACATAGAAACAGCGACTGCAGAGTGGTGTTTACCATGGCACTGGGCCTGTAAGCACCACAAAACACTCCTTAGCGCAGTGGCTTCCGTACAGATTTTGGACTTCCCCTTATCCCCTTGCTCTTTCCC
>NW_009917075.1:55697-107980 GCF_000696875.1 Nestor notabilis
ATGGCCAAGATTTGCAGCCCTGGGGAACAAGAGGAAGGTGACAGCAAAGCATAGAGGAGGAGCAGCCCACACTGACCCCAGTGCCTGAACACGGACCCAAAAGCAATGCTGATGGCTCCTGGTTTTGAAACCCCTGGCTAGAGCCAATGCCCCTTTCTTCATCAAGCTGCTATCAGACCCCTATGGCTAGGGCAGGCACTGGTGCACGGAGTGTATGGAGTATGATTTTCTTCTTCTCTCCCACCTGCCAAAGAAAGAGCCAGAAGCAAAGCTATTTGGAGGGGCAGAGGATGGAGAGTGGGAGATACAGACAGAAAGAAGTCAAGGAAAGGCTGTTCGGTTTTCTTAATGAATGTGCCAGGCAATAAAAGAGGGATGTAGGAAGGCGCTGTGACTCACTTGACTGGCCAAGCTCCTCTGAATCACCACCACCTTGGGGAGGTGAAAATTAGCACTGCAGGAGCTCAGGGAAAACCCACCTGGCAACCCAGCTCACTTTTTAAATAGTAAAGTAAAAGCGCCCGGTGCTTTCAAACCTCCATAGCCAAAAGAGGGATGGGGAGGGAAGAGAGACTCCAGGAACAGGAGCAACAGAGCACAGCAATGGGGAAGGGGAGAGTGCCAAGATGAGGCTGCGGACTTTCTTTCTTTAATGGATCCCTTCCTTGTTCACCCCGAGCAAGGCAGCTGGCACGTGGTATCTGGGAGTGCAGATGGATCAGCAATGTCAGACGTGCAGCTGTGCATATTTAACACACAGGGATCTTATTATCTATTTGCTGGCTAGCCAGCAGCAGGCTGATTTTGGAGGCGATTGCTCACAGTTGTAGAGAGAGAAAAATAGAGTAGTCCACAGTCATTAATCTTACACAACAGGCTACACAGTGTTAGAGCCAGAACTGCTACTCTCCTGCATCTGTCCCTCCCACTAGCCTTAAATCACTACTTCTCAACTCCTCTCCATTACCGAGAAGAAAATTGGCTGGGTTGGAATTAGATACCACCACAGCAGCACAAGCAGCCCTGCTGCACGATACGGCTGCTACAAATTTTTACTGGTTTCAGGTCTCTAACAAGCCTCTGGTCCTACTATTGACCAGCCAGTGGGGAAAAAGGAGGAAAATGGAGAGTTTTGATGCTGGTCGCTGCAATTTTCAGGTTGGGAATCAATTTCAGGCTCACAATAAGGCTCTCTTTTGTGGGGCTCTTTTCCAGTGTGGCTTGATTGGCACCAGAGGCAGAGGTACGCTGCACACACAATCATGCAGCCCTCAGTAAACAAAGTCATAACGTTCCAGGTCTTTGTTCAGCAATGCTCCTAAAACACACGTCTGATCTGATGCATAGGAAACCGTCCTACTTGTAGTTCATTTTAAAGTTCAGCTCACCTTTGAAAGCTTTGCTGAACCACAGCCTAAGCACTTGTATGTGCTTGAGCCTGTGATCACGCTCCAGTTTCTCCTTCCCCCTTCTTTTGTTGGAGACAAAATGGGATATATCTCAAAATAAGCAATTGGCAGCAATGTTCTCAAGGAGGAGAAACTATACGAAGAAGCTGAAGTCTTTCTGTGTGTGTAGAAAGTGTAGAAGTAATGCGAGAGATCTCTGGGGTTCTCTATAGGAATAACAGCCAGTGGAAATAAAGTCATGAACAGTAAGTTCTACCTCCGAACATCAAATGGTAAAATCAACTCAACTGAGGAAGTTCAGCTGATTTCCAGGCGATCAAGCCTGTACACTTTGAAGTGTGTTTTAGAAGATATAGCTTCTAAATTACCTGCTTACTGAGAAGACCATGTTAGTCTGAATGGTAACTATGTCCGTTTTGCCGTAAACATACACACGTGCATATATGATATGTTCTAAAATAAAGAGTGCTGAAAATGTAGGATATTTAACTTCACTGTGTCAGGTGATAGTGTTTTTCTCTCCTTAATGTGCAAGTGGATATAGAAAAAACAACTCTATCAGGAAACAGCAGCAGGGATGGTGAAAGAAGCAGGTATTGTAATGTGGTCACAGTCCTGCAAATACTAAGGATGTTTTCCAGTATCACTGGAACGTAGAAAACAGCCATACCTAGAGGAAATCCCCCAGTTTTTTAATTGCAAACCTGTTCTATTCCAAGCAATGCAAAAGCCAAAGCCTGATCTCCCAGCAAACACAATCCTAACTCTAAAATAAGAATTATTACACAGAGTAATGGAGTGAGAGACTTTGTGCCTGTGAAGAGAGAAGGCCTTAAGCCATGCTCATCTGTGGAACAACAGAACTTTTGTGATTTCCCTCAACTGCCTACAAAATACCCACCTGCCTTATCGAGGCTGAAACTGAGCATCCCTAGAAAGGCAGAAGGAAGAATGACAATAGCTGACAGATACAAAGAAGGTGCTTTACTGAATGAACAACTAACTTGAAAATAGCAAAAATAAAACCACAAGGAGTTTGTATTGAATCTGAACCAAAAAGAAAGATGACAAGGGTTTGGGGGGATCGAAGCAGCCCCTGACAATGGCAGTCTTTTCCTGGACTTCAGGAAAAGCTGGCCTCATTGAAAAAGATGTGATTAAATAACTCAGACTTTAATGAAAGAGATTATGTTTCACTAGGAAGGAGCAAAGTCTCTGAAAGACTCCTTATCAACCTACACTGCACAATGAAGAAGAGGTCAGATTCAAGTGGTACATTAGTCAAATAATAACATCTGAACATTTACTTTCAGCTCACTCTTTTTGATGAAGGCCACGGCCAATAATTACTAATGGATAAGAGAGGTTTATTTGATGGGGTCCTGCATCCATTACAGCAGATGTTGGCATGGTTAATTGATCAGAAGGATAGTAAGTGAAAGAGTTACACTGAAAATAATGCCGTTAACAGAGTGATGTAAATGTGCTATTGGTCAGCATGATTTCATAATTAGGTCACTTAGGGAGCCTTTTGGGTCATTGATGGTGGAACAGCAGCCAAAACTACCAAATACGCCTGCTGTGACAGATGCCCAAGTTACTGTTGTGTGTGAACACTACAGGTGCTTGGGAAGAAACAAACCTTACAGCCTATAAATATTTTAGCCATGGCAGATGAATAATAAATTGGTGAGAACAACATAGTGACATAAACTCATGTGAAACTATACCACACACTGTGAACAATATGGCCAACTGCATTAAAGCAGGACATTTTAAAAAACATCCTTAAGAGCTGGTCATCTGTCTTCTTGATCCCATTTCACAGCTACCCAATATCTGGCCCAGATACACACAATGAAACCAGTAAAATCAGAAATGCTGGCTTTCTGTATGAAACAGAAGAATTTTATTGCTATACTTTGTTCATCAGCTGCTAAAGTTGCAGGGAGTGAATAAGGCAGCGCTGTGCACCAGAGTTGATACAGGTAAGGGAATAACAGCGATGGAAGATGCACACCAGCAAGAGTAACCATGTTCAAATACGAAGCAGAAAATAAAATGTCTGTATCATCCACATCCTTTCAACTTCTTCCAAAGAAATAAGCTCACAAGTAGTATTTCTGTACCAAAATTAACAAAATTTAAAAATGCCCAAGAACTTTCATCCTCAGACTTGGAGCGTGCAGATAAAATGGAACTTAAACCTGAACCAACCCAGTCTGTTTCTATGTTATGAAACCAAATCATTACTAATGAACTCCTGGCAAAAACAAATAATCCTTGATTTTGCTGTTAAAAGAAATTTCAGAGCCCCAGGGCCTGGGTAAAATAGATCTGAAATCTCTATCATTCTTCTCATCACAACTTCTTCCGAAGCTAAACCTGAACATCTACATTCTTACAACAGCCACCACTAATGCCATTAGAAATAAAAAACATATTGACTCTGAAATGATGATGAGACCTAACCACACGCTGTGGGTAACAAATAATCTTCCTCCCCAGTTGGAAAAAGCCTCCATTCTGTCAAACTGATCACTTATCAATTTTTGGCTGTGCCAAAAATTGTAATGAAATTAGTCAGTGCCTTTCCACTGCCTTTGCTTGGCTTTAGGTCAACCTTGTCCTGACCAAAACCAAATTCACAGAAATGAGCTACAGGCACATGACAAAGATGCCAAGCAGAGGAACATAATTATAGGGACTTTTTAGAAATCACTAGTTAGGCCAAATGCCTATTTCCCCAGCTCTCAGATTTACACTGATTTACACTGGAATATTATTTAATTAGATCAGCACCAAATGACTCACCGTATTTTGTCATTTTAATGATTCTTTATATTTCTGCAGTTTGATGGGTTAATCATTGCCTATCACAGTTTATGGCCTCTATCTTCTTTATTGTGTTTTGCCTCCCATCAGCTATCCAAGGTGATGTGAACTTTGTGCTATTGACTTTTCTCACTCCTCTGGGGAGGTTGTCATGGAGAATTAAGCTATTGACAAATCAACAGCCAACACACTGAACTCCTTCCTGCATGTCATCGTTAGGAATGTGGGAACCAGCCAACTTTTGGGTTGTGCAGAACCAAGATGTTCCACCACATAAAAGAACCCCCCAAAACCTATGTGTCAGAGTTTTCCCTCACTTAAGGCTCTGCAAATCTGGATTAAAAGCAGGATTTCATCTTGTAGCTTAACAAAGATTTTTTATAAAAACTTCAGGCAGCAGAATTAAATGAATGAATTTCAGATTTCCTCCAATAATTTTTATCTTCTCGATAGACACAGATTTTGTTTCCAGAAGCTGCTGTCTTCATTAGGTGCGACTGAGCAAATGAACTAGGAGAGATAATTAATACAGTGCTAACTGCAAGAAGTGATGAATAACAATTATTTTTCAAACACACTTAATAAATGTTAATTTGCTCCTTTTTCATATTACTATTCCAAAGTGTGAGAACTATTCTTATCATCTAGATAATTAGTCTGTCAGAAATATCTAACTCGTGAGTCACTACAGTATCACTCCTTCATGCAGAACCTGCCATTATTATATAAAAGATACAAATTGACATGAAAGATTTCCATATGACTAGAAGGTAAAAAACAATGACTTATTTACTGATGTGATAGCTGAAATGGAGATCTGTTCTGGTTCAGATTTCAAAGGCTGCCCTCCTCTGCCTGTTGGCCTGATCTGCTAACAACTTTTGTGGGTAGGGAATTCAATGGCAGGTTCAGTTTTAGTTTGTTGCACGGTGGATTTGTCCAGGGGCAAATGCTATTCCCAAGCATGCCTGTGCTTAACTGAAAATAGGTCTCATAATGTACCATTAAATATACCTCCCTGTGCTCCCCCTCAAATGTTTTCTCAAATTTTAATGAAAATGTAATTTCAGAAATGTTTTCTTCCCAAAGCTGTTCCACTGCCAAGTAGTAAAAATAAGTCCAGCTTCTTGTTGTTGCTGTGGTTGTTGTCAGAGTGGATGATAAGCCAAGGAACTTGCACTATATGTTCTATTTCCATTCCCCAATGGAGAGCTTTAGATAAGCTCCTCCAACTAGGGTTATGGAGACAGTGCCAGGAAATGTTGTGGGAGCTGGAGGGAGTGCTGGACAGTCTAGAAAAGAAAAGGAAAAAGCTCCAAATTCAAAAGTGAAGCTTTGCAGATCCAAGTCAACTCCCTATTTTTCAATGGCATAATCTACTGCTTAACTTCAGGCTTGCAATATGGAAGTATTCAGTTCTCTATTCACTTCTTGCAGCTTATGTCAGAACTCATGCTTTTTCTTGCTTTTAGTTAGATGCAATCTTACACTGTCTCGTTTCACGTCAACTGATAAATCAGTCAAACCATCAGATCACTTTTTTTTTTTTAATGAACCAGATTTACTTTTTGACAGCTGTGCTCCATCCCCTTTTCTGCAGACTGCAAATAGGTTTAAATTATTACTGTTACAATAATGCAAATCCAGTAGGAGGCAGACCTCTGAGACCTTGCATCAGCCAGCTCTATTAATTAATCTATATGGTGCCATGCAGTGAAAACTTAAAGCTTGTCATGGTTATGACCTCTATGAAAAGAATATTACTTTTAGAGTAGGTTTGACTTTAGACACGGAAAATTAGCTGTCTAAAAATAAGGCAAGCCAAGCTGGTAATCTGCACTCCCAAGAACAGTCTACGCAGTGAGAAAAGGCCCTTCCAGAGAAAACCTTCTGTGTCTAAGGTAAGCCTGTGACCCACTACGTTTGGTATATGTCCAAGGGGATTATTATTATAGAATCATAGAATGATTAGGATTGGAAAGGACCTTAAGATCATCTAGTTCCAACCCCCTGCCATGGGCAGGGACACCTTCCACTAGAGCAGGTTGCTCCAAGCCCCATCCAACCTGGCGCTGAACACTGCCAGGGATGGGGCAGCCACAGCTTCCTTGGGTGACCTGTTCCAGTATCTCACCACACTCACAGTATAGAATTTCTTCCTTATATCTAACCTAAATCTCCCATTTATTATTATTGTTGTTGTTGTTATTACTGTTGCTTATTTATTTAAAATCAGTAGCTCCTCCAGAAGTCTTACTAGACTCGGTGGCCAGCATTATCTGAGAAGCCAGCATCAGATATTGAAGCAGTCAAGGCACAAGCACATAGCACAGTAAACTTGGCTACACCAACCTGTAATTTTCCTTGTTTCAGAAGAGAAAACAGAGTCTCTTTTTAATGAGCAGCTCACTAACTTAACCTAGTCTTGCTCTCCATCCGTTTTGTATCTATTTCTCCACCCTCTTCACTCCTCCTCTGCTCACCAAATCCACTCTTCCTTTGCCAGTGATTATCTCCTGCACAAATACCATCTCTGAATATTTTGTCAAAACCAAAACGATTCAGATGCTCTGAAAAATGTTTGAAGAAGTGCTTAGATTAATAAAGCAAATTAATAAACAGAGAGTCTGAGTAGGGAAAAAACTAATAGGCTGCATGACAAACACTGCCCTGACCTCTCTGAGTACATCCCTTTGCTCAGACTGATCTAGAAGAAGCCCCATGGAATTATCAGGGGAATGTTTTCATGGGATTTTCTGTATCAGTCCTTCACCCTGCCTCCATTTCTGCTTTTTCATACAATACACTCATCTCTCCAAGGCAGTGCCCATATGCTCCTAAGCTTGCTCAAAACAGAAAGCAAAGTGGAACTCCAAATTTATGGAAAGCCTTTGGAAGCAAAGACTGTTGAAATCCCCGTGAGAAAGTCCAATGTTTTGACACTGGCTTTACTCCTGGAACCAGGGTGAAAAAAATCAGAGTATCTTCTTGGACAAAACTCTGACTTTATTATGTGAACAGGAGTCTCAAGACTCTCTGTGAAAATACAGCTGCAAAAAGAGACCCCCATAGAAGCCAAGGGGGTGCAATGCAGGAGAGAAGAGAAACATGAATAACTGAAAGCAGCAACTGCTGGGAAGTCAAAACAACCAACAGCCCCTTTTGACGCTGAAATCTCTCCCGGTGTCCAAGAGTTCGAGCAGAGCCACCAGCTAGTGCTAATCTGACCTGGAAAGAAACAGATCACTGGACATAAAAAACAATAAAACAAAATCAGTTTTCCTTCAGATTCTTCACTGAGATTTTTAAAACAGAAAGCACTGTTTTCTGATACATCAGCCCACTAGATAAAGAAATACCTTATTTCACAAAATCCCACAATATGAAGTTACATCTATATATAGTTTATGTACAATTTATATCCAGTATTGCCAAAACTGGCTGCCCTGGGGGAGGAATGCTGATGTATGGATCCATGCAGGATCCAGGGGAAGGGAGATGGAGACACTCTCCCATCCACTGCCGATGACAAGTTGTGGAAGTTTCCAAGTTTACTAAAAGCTCTCCTTCAAAGAAACACATGAGGCCCTATCTCACATCCAATTGACAGTCTTCGACTGACTTCTCTGGGAGTTGGTCAGCCCCAGATTTGTGCTTATTTAAATGAGCATGCACACAAAGGAAGTATTCAACTGTTTTCTTTCATGTATGGAATAATATGTGGGAAAAGACCACCATTACCAAATGGGTTCATCTGTCCCTTTCAGTTACTAGTCAGCGAAAATCTAAAGCCTTCATCTTTACCCCTTTGACCTACCCTGTGGGCTTGTCCCTGTCTCAGCATTTGGAGAAGAAGGGACCCCGATTAAGAGGTATGTTGGGACACTGGTCAACACAGAGCCAAGGCTCTCATTTCCTCCTGCATTAATATCTCACTAGTGTTAATTGCGGTTATGGGTGAATAGGCAATGCTGGAGAACAGAGTGTGTGAGTGCTTTGCCATTACTGATTACCTCACATCACACATTCAAAACGAATCTGTTTGTCCCTGCAGTCCTTGGGGGGAAAAAAAAAGCCTGTTGTTACTGACAGCTGCTCTTCAAAGGTCAAGGATTACAATAGTTGGAGCATTGCAGGTCAGGGCTGATGTGAACCGCACTGAGAAAGTCTTCTTGCCCTCCCTGCAGCTCGGCTGTAACAAATGCTATCTGTCCCTCTCTCTTTATAAGCTCTGAAGTCACATAAAAATAAAAAAGAAAGAAAAAAATAAAGCAAATAAAAAATATTTACAATGTAATCTCTTCTCTGCACACACCTCTTCCAATCAGGCAGTTATGAAAGCTGTCCTCCTGGCAAGATAAACTATCATTTTTTAACAAGGTAGATGGATGCCTTCATACATTTTTAAGCTTGGGACAGGATATATTTTGTGGTTTATTTATAATGACATCAATTACACTTGCTCCTAGGTAATAATTCACTCCTTTATAATTATTTATGAGGTGATTTTTACTTTTTTGAAAGTTTTATGTTTATTGATGTGTTTGGTTAACGAACACTTAAATGACATGGTCAGTTGCTTTGCAGGATGCTGGAGAACAGCAAAATCAATATGTTCTGCACCTGAGAACAATCTTCTTAGTTTTGTAGTAATGATTCCCTGAGCAAGGTCCCAGGAGCCCGAGAGATAATTGCAATTCCACATAGTCAACAGTCTGCTCAGATCTATATAATCACTGTCTTTACCTGCTTCATTTTGTTTGGTTTTGTTGTGTGTGATCTTTGCCATTAACATCTCTTTCTCTGTGATCTCAATTGGCTGTTTTTTGCCTCCCAACCTCTCCTTTAGCTTTCATTTTAGAGCCTCACCTCTGTTGAATTCAGACCCCTGTGCTGAGCAGAGAAAGAAGTTAGTTAAGGAGCTGCTTTCTGCTACTCAATTTATCTTTGTTGATTGCTACCTTTGGAGAATCAAAGTTCATAGTGCTCTGGATAAACATTAAAAAAAAATACATAATAAGGCTTAGTATCCCCAGCTGAAGATAACTGATCTCCTCAGTTGCCTTAATATGCAGAGTACAGAACACAGACAAGTGTTAATGGAATAATATATTCTATGGCCCCTCTGTGCTGGGCGGCCGACAGCACTCTGCACAGTGAGGGATGGTAAGCAGGGTTAGCTCCTCCAGTTCAGAAGCTGGCAAAGAAATCTGTCTTCAGGTTGCAAGGCGTTTATAGATGCAAAGGAAAATATATGATGGTATTTCAATCTCCAAAGTGGCTTATGCTCTAGCTGTGGCACAAAGTGTTTTTCAGAAAGACAGGATCAATGGCTTAGGACCTTTTTAAAGCAGTAATTGTAGCTTTAGCATATTTGTGAAATGCCTTGCCCAGCAAATGCACTGAGGTAATTAATCAGGTATATTTGTAAGTTAGGTTTGAATGCAGAGCACATAAACCAAAGATTAAGAGAGTAAACCAGTCAGGAAAGCATAACAGACTTAATCCATGATCTCTCTCAGTGTGGTCCTAGACCACTTGTGGTCTACCAGGCCTCTGCAGCAGGTCCCTAAAGACCTATCAGACAGTGAAATGTATGGTGTTTTCACACAAATGAGTGTGTGTTATTCCACAAGACCTATGAGGATCTGACATCGATCTAAGGCAGTCGGGAATCACTCACTGTCTTCCTGGACTGCCACAAGCATAAGAGAAAAATAAAAGCCTTTTACAGGGTGCTACAACTTTCAGAATGACACTTCCTCTCCACGACATTCAGGTACAGTTTGTTCATCAGCTCATGCAGACAGTCATCTGCCACGATGCTAGGATCAAGTGGTTTGAAATGCAGCCTGATCCAGTCTACACCATCTTACACTATAGCTAAAAGACTACAACAAGACCTCAGCTACAGTAAGCACTCTGTTGCAGGGTGCCTAGCATGGCTTTCAAGTGCAAAGATGCTTTCAGAGCAAAGTGAGTATGTGAGGAGAGAAATGAGTTAGTAGAAAGAGTAACTCATAATCAGACTATTTAAATTTGGAGCTCAAGCAGAGGCACCCAAAAGAGGGTAGATTTCCACATACTGAGCACCTGAGAGCTGAAAACCAGATGTCTCAGCTGGGCACCTAAATTATCAGGTATTCTCAGCAGTCACTTCTGAAAATGCAGCTCTGTGTCCTTCGGTTAACACAAAACAGGCAAAACATCTTCCAAATGGACCAGTGAAACCACCCAAACATACTATTTGGAAAGTTATTGGCTGGTAGCTGACAAAACCAATTCTCCCCCTTCATTTACAAAAATGAAAATTGGCATCATTCTTCTGAGTTTCAAAATAGACCAGTAGTAATGTTAACATGAATAAATCAACTGGGAAGATGCTTGTAAATCTTGATCAGCCAAAGAGATACAGTTACCTGCTATAAAGGAAGATAGCTGATTTTTCTACTTCCATTAACTGTTGCCAAATCTCATAAATATAAACAGAGAATAAATCCTTTCAGTCACTGAATATGAATATTCTCCTGGGAAAATCTAGCTGGCATCCAACTTGATTTATGTGCTTTAAAAAAAGCATTTGTTTTATAAGCCTAGGACAAGCCTTAAAATATAAGTTCATGTGTAAAAAATATTATGGTTTAGGACCCATTTCAGCAAAAAAAATTACATCTTCTTCTCAGCTGCCAACTATTCCCCATGCTGAGAGCAAAGGCACATGATCTCGGGGTCACGGCATCTGCTTGGAGAAATCGGTTAAACTTAGGTATTGAAACAATGACCTCTAGCATTATGGCCCCTCTCCAGACAGCTACTGTGGCTCCTCATCATTGCACTGAAATTAGAAGTCTGGAGCCTCAATATTCACTGGATCTGAGCCTATGTGACTTTTCCACAGCCAGAAAAAAGAATCTTCCCAAACCACCCAAAACCACTGTTTTATGTGTGTCACTCAGGTGAAACGCAACTTCTACCAGCCCACACTTCATAGATGCTCCTAACATCCATCTTCTAACCCTATTCTAACAGGTGGAACCTTACCCAAATATTCCACCCAGAGTAAGCTTCAGTTCCTAATAAACATTAGCATTACTGGCAAATCTAGGCCAACTACAAAACAAACTGCTCTCCATGGAGTATTTCTGAAGTTTAAGAGGAAAAATATATCTCACAGCCACTCATTACTTTTCAGCATCTTTCCTCATTTTAGATGTCCTAACCAAATCGTTAAAGAACACACTTTTTTTTTCATAGGAAGGCCAAATAATTAAGCAAAACATGATTACAAGCTCAGCAACAGGTCTGTTGTTTGGCTGGGGAGGTTGGAGATCTGTGACCTCTGGGCAGTGGCAGGGAGTGAGGTCATGCTAAGAAAGATTGAAGGGAAACAGTGGATATTGAACTGATTATTTCTCTGCGGTATGTGTCTATGCCTGATTACTTGGTCTAGTAACCTCCTCAGAAACGTGTTTTAAAGATTTTTCTGTAGGCATACATACAAACACACACACACACACACAAAATACACACTTTTTCACTCTATATGAATGTCTCATGCCATTTTATTTTCAGTCTTGGGGAAATTGAGAGAACATTGTGAAGCGTGTTCTCAGTTCTACTCTGTAGAGGTCCGAACTAAAATTACGACTGAAAAGCAAATGCAGTGACCTTTAAAGGAATTGAGAAGAAGCTATTTCCAGTACATTACTAAATGCTATATTTTAAAGGTTCCAACCTTATTTGCTACAAGTGTATAATATCAGGAAAACCTTGTGAGTGAAGGTTCTGCATTCATCACATAGCCCAAGTCACTTACAGAAGAGATGGGGAAAGTTATTACTTTCCCCCTTGCAGACATTAAAGTTCAACCCCCTTTCCTGTAGTGTTTTGCAGCATTAAATAAGGTTCAGGGATCACTTTAAGAATTACAGGCTTCCCAAGTTAACAAAAATATAGTTTCCTGCAAGCAGCCATAGATGTATCATCGAACAGGGAGAGTAATTTACGAGATATACATGTCCTGCACAGCTCAAACAAGCTAAGAGGAACTGGGTACTGTTATCTGGTATCACCACAGCATAAACTTTATTGAACAAAATACTCTTTTATGAGAATTATAATAGAAATTGATTTACAAGATACAGTTTAAAAGTAAAAGATAGGACAACAAAAGACATGTCATAAACTCTTGGGAGGCCACCCTTAAGCCTGGAGTTTAATTGCATCAAGTAAGTTATAAGGGGTGTGTGACGGTGTGTTTGTGTAGTGCTTAATTTAATGTCTCACAGCCAACAGAGACTTTGTGTTTTGATTCTTAGAAAATCATGAAGTGAAATGTTAACTTTGCTTTACTTACTATTATTATTGATTGATTTACATTGAACCTTTTGTATGTATAATGGTATTCTACAGCAAATAAATCAGGGAGTGTAATTTGTTTCATCACAGCAAATAAACAACGAAAGTAGGCAGAACCAGGAGTGTCAATATAATGCAAAAGTGGTTACAAAACAAGTGTGGGGGTTACCTGATTTTTATAAATTTGTCTGGAATTACCTGTATGGGATATTGTGGTGTCAAGCATTTCACCAGGTAAGTTCCTAATAAGAAAATACAATGTACGAGGTAAGAGGCAGAAAATGCAAATAGTACAGAACAGAGCTACAACGTGGCTTACACAACAGAATATGAACTGAGTCAGGAAACAACACTAAGAAAAATATGCAAGATCTGAAATTCCTTAAAAAGCACTGTAACATTTCTAATCAAGAAATACCTAATACAGTCTGCTACCATTCAGATTTCATCCCTGCTATCCGAGTCCCTGGCCTGTAAGCTACAGTACAGGCTTAGCCATGAGCTTACAATTAAGCACATAGTTTATAGAATTACTGCTAGATATTACATGTGATAACGAGAAAAAGTTGAAGAAAAGCTTAAAAAATATTGCACAAACTATTTTTTTACATTTATTTTTGGGCCATCAAAAAATACCTCCATTCATTTCAGTATAACAGGATTGTGCCCTTAAAAGAGTTACAGGCCCTGGATGTGCTTTAAAGCACTACAGGAAATCACAGGCACAGATATGGTACTTGACCTTTAGTGGTGCATTGAAACCACTAAAATATATGTTAGGCTACAAAACACTGAGCTCTTCTACTGTGAAACAAAACAGATATTGATTTTTCCTATACACCTTTTAGTACGACAGTAAGTCAAATGTAGTTGGTGCCAGATGATTCTGGTTGTTTGAGATATCATGCAACATGTTCAGTAAAAGTCAAGAGCAGTGAGATTTTAGCACTTTTGCAGCTTGGTTTTCTGAATTAAATTAACCAAAACTGTGGGTTAAAGAATGTACCATCTCCCTATACTTTACATGAAGTGAAGTTCTGCAGAAACCTACACGTGGCCCCCAATACTCCAAGTTCAGAGGAAGGTGAGAGGAACAAGTTTTGCAGCATGGCTGTGAGACAATATTTGGATGAACATGGTTAGATTTCTGACCTAACCAGTAGGTAGGAACCAAAGGACGACTTTCAATGATCTCTTCATAACAGAGGAGTCCATGTCTCATCAAAAACCAATTGCAAATTTCACCTGACATGGTTCTAAAAGAACTTGAGGATTTGACCATTAACAGTTTTTAAAGTTATTTGAATTAGCTAACCCTTCCATACAGCAACACATTTTTGACTCTTTAAGAACAAATGCTTCTCAAAAAGCCTTGATATTCTAATGAGAAACTATTTCATATATCAGATATATTTCTGCAACCCAGAACACAGTGTTGTTTTTTACAGATGGATAAGTGAGCAAGGATGGATCAGTCTTTGAGACTTTGGATGTAAGTCTGCAAAGCTGCTTCTCCCACCCCACTGCAGGTCCAAGAGGCTGAAGGCACACAGTACTCTCTAGTACATTCTTTATGCTCTCCTGCTGTATGATCCTACTTCAAATACAAAGATCTCAGTGACTTTACTACCGGTTGCTGTGGAAATGCTTGTGAGATCACAGGGGTCTCAAGGAAAACAGCAGGAACCGTCAGATTAAAAGTGGGTTTCAATCTATCCACAGAGCTCTATACATTTAAAATTTGTAATTAAAATCCACAGACAATAGGTCTCCTATTCTTAGAGACCTTTCATAGGTCACTGCATGGTCTAAGGATACTTGTGGACTCAGGGCCGGTCCTTGTTTCTATGCATGTATTTAAGTACTAGTAAGAGAGACTATATTCCACAAAGGTGTATCAATCCAACTCCAAAGTGAGCTACCATTCTACCTGCTTTGAATACCTAAGCACCAGGCAGAAGGAAGATCCTTAACTGACATACTCGAGGCTGTTTTGTAGAGGCATCTCCCTGTTGCCTATCAAGGTCCTTGAATTGTTGCTTCTTCTCCACTCCAAGGTGGAGCTTTTCAGGACTACCAAGGCTGTGCTATCAGGCAGCTGGAGGAGCTCCTGTTCTCCAAACAAGGGGAACAACATCAGCATTGATGACCCAACCTTGCCATCCTTGTATACTCAAAATCTAGCCCTATAGCTATACAGATGCTATGTGACAGCGGCAATCTAAGCAGCAAGGGCAGAACTGCACACTAGCAAAAACACAGGTCTTCAGCTGAATCCAACAGGAATCTGTGCACAGCAAGTGCGTAGAGTCAGCACTGCTGAACATTATTAGCAACTGCAGCTGGATTTCTCTCAGCTAAATCTGCCTCGTCTGCAAATGACCACCAGAACATGAAAAAAACAGACAACTTGCCATACTTTAAGTGAAAAAATATGAGTGAATAAATCCCGAGCATAAGACTTTGTGCCTAATTAGTTAAATCCCCTTAAGACATTGAAAAAAAAAATAATGCTAAAAGGGCTCTCAGTAATTTGTAATAAGATGCTTAGATAATGTGCTCACTATCAAGGGAAGTTTCCAGTTTCACTGTACTCTACTTTTTAACATCTTGGCAAAGACCTTTTTCTCCCTCTCATGCTAAAGACCTCCCATTGACATTGTAACGTTAGACTGGGAGCAGCTGGTGACTATTTCTGATGAATGGCAGGTGAGAGAGTTTTTCACGCCAAACCTACACGCACGCAAAAGTGAATTCCCCATCCTCCTTTCCTTCGTTTAGCAGTTTTAAAGAAGCCTGAGACAAGGTTGTTTGGGAACGTTCAGCATTCACCTTACACAAGCAGGTTGGTTACAGGCATGGGGGGGAAAGCAAAGAGGGGAAAAGCTCTGAGAACAGCTGCCTGTCTTTGGCTTGGTATCAATACATTCCTGCCCTACACAGCGCTTTTAGCAGGCGCTGATGCCCAACAAACTAGATGGGTACCTGAGCATGGTAGGCCACAAACATGAAAATAAATCTCTTTTGGAGCTGTTTCAGAATGAAGCAGGCTTTCCACATAAAATAAAAAAGCACAATCAGTTGAAAGACTAATCAAACCACTAGCATTTCTCTCCATGTCTGGTTGTCTAAGTATTTTCTTGTTTTAATTCTATTTTTGGCTTTTTAATATTTAATATACTTGGTTTAGATCTAGTTTGGAGTTGAAACTTTCAGAATAAAATATTTAAAATACTTTGGGCTTTTATCAGTAATTTTTTGCATTAATAACTTTAGTTCTTTTGAAACTGTATTTTTTCATCCCTGCAAATAAACGAATTGAATAACAACTGTTGCTCACTCCCTATCTATGACCACGAAACAACTGAGAAAACTCCATGTCAAACTTTACATGCAAACCTTTCATCAATGAGTAGATTTAAACCATGTAAGTTTAAAGCAGAGCTGGATAACATTGTAAAGATGCCAACTGAGGATGCCTGTACATGAAGAATGCAAACACCAAAAATGCTGAGTAGCCTCAATTGACACAGTTGTTAC
Source organism: Nestor notabilis (assembly GCF_000696875.1). NCBI lineage: Eukaryota > Metazoa > Chordata > Aves > Psittaciformes > Psittacidae > Nestor > Nestor notabilis. Next base: position 71,840 of record NW_009917075.1, read on the forward strand.
AGAAATCAAGGGCACTGAGAAACAACCAGCACTATCCCCCCCCCCATTTCTTTTAAAGTTCATCAAAATACATTTTTACAGTGCTTCAGCTTTTCTTTTTGTGCCAAGTTCCAGCAATAAACCTGCTTTATTAAACTGACATTTTGCAAGTAGTTAGTCCTGAAAATTGACTAAGGCCTTTTGGTATTAGAAAAATCATTCTGGAGGCAGCTGAAATATTAAATGAAACAAAAAAAATAGCTAATGGAACGGCAGGAAATCTGATTAATTTCTTTTTTTCACAGCGCAATGCTGATGAAGCAAGAGAGTCATTTTATTCAGCAATGAGGTAATTTGTTTGGCAAAAATAAAAACTACCTGAATCCGGGCTGAAAACCTAAACTGTGCTTTAGCTTAATCTCAGAAACATTATTTAAGTTCACTTGAATTGTGGTTTTGTATTCCCACTCTAATTATGATAGACTGGCACCCATACTAAATTAGGAGCGACCAAGAGGTGGATGGGAAACTTGAAGAAGAGCAATGTTCTGCCTGAAGCAAAGCGGGTGATTCATTTGGAAGGAGGTTTTCTGAGAAATCAACATTCCAGCTTGGTTATCTGGCACTTTGGGGCAATTAGATTGGATATTTGAAACTGCAGCCGAGGCACCAGCCCTGTGAATTAATTTTATTAGTCTCTCTTTAGCTAACTAAGCTCACCCTGAGACCCAGGGTTTCTGAGTGAATTTGGAAGCGGGATTTAAAGAGAGCTGTGTTTTTATTTTGGCCAGTATAATTTCATGAAGTTCAACAAGGTAGAGTGCAAGGTCCTGCACCTGGGTCAGGGCAAATACACAGGCACAAACACAGGCTGGGTGGAGAATGGATTCAGAGCAGGCCTGAAGCGAAAAGACTTGGGGGTGCTGGTTGACAAGAAGCTCAGTATGATCCAGCACTGTGTGCTCGCAGCCCAGAAACCAACCGTGTCGTGGGCTACATCACCAGCTGTGTGACCAGCAGCTTGAGAGAAGGGATTCTCCCCCTCTGCTCCCCTCTCATGAGACCCTTGCTCCAGCTCTGGGGTGCCCATCACAAGAGGGACATGGACCTGCGAGAGCGAGTCCAGAGGAGGCCACGAAGATGATGAGAGGGCTGGAGCAGCTCTGCTCTGGAGCCCACTGAAAGAGCTGGGCTGGTTCAGCCTGGAGAAGGCCCTGAGGAGACCTTACAGCAGCATTACAGTACCTACAACACATCTGGAGGGGGACTTTTGCAAGGGCATGTAGTGACAGGACAAGGGGGAATGGCTTTTAAAACAAAAGAATGGCTTTTTCTCTTTAAACAGAGGGAAGATTTAGGTTGAACATTAGTAAGAAGTTATTCACTGTGAGCGTGGTGCGGCCCTGACACAGGGTGCCCAGAGAAGCTGTGGCTGCCCCATCCCTGGCAGTGTTCAAGGCCAGGTTGGACACAGGGGCTTGGAGCAACCTGCTCTAGTGGAAAGTGTCCCTGCCCATGGCAGAGGGGTTGGAATTAGATGATCATTAAGGTCCCTTCCAACCCAAACCACTCTATGACTAAATATGTATATTATATGGATATAACATTTGTAGGAAGACTGAGAACATCATACATGCAAATTCACATAAACATTGTGAAGATTTTTCTTTTTATGAAAAATCAGAAGGGTGTAGTTGCACGCTCAAAGCCAAGCTGTCCTCCCCCTGTTTATCTTTACTGAGCCTAGTGGGAATATGCAGTAATGAAAATCTTACATAAAACCTTACTGAAGTGCATGTATTTTCAAGGGATGAAAGCAGACTTTATGTGCATATTATTTTGTGGATTCAAATGCAGCTCTGTTTTTGCAAAAACTCTTATTGCCACAAGTTTTGGCAATTCCAAGGTTAAAGAAGACAATTTCAGAATATTAGTTCATCTGATAATATTTAAACTCTTGCCTGTTACTATAAGGCTTTGGTTTTGTTTCTGCAGTAAAACAGGTACATTTTTCATGATGTTTCTTTCCAACCTGCTTGAAGGAAAAGTGACAACCATTACTGTTGCCTAATAAAGCCAAGCCCATGTATTACACTGCTCTGAGCAGAAATACATCAGGCAGGGACTAGCTTGCATTTCATTCTCAGGACAGAAAGAACATGATGGTTGTGAATGAAAAATAAGATATTCCAAATGGAACACAAACTAGAAGTGGGAGCAAACCCAACCAATTCCGAGCATTACTGCAAGCGTACTATTATTACAGATGACTGTTTCACCTTATAAACCAGGTTTTCATTATGTTTCTGATAAAGCTACATTTGGAAAAGGACTGTTTTCTTGCCCTGCTTTGAGAGGATTTTGCTTACTGGTTGGGTTGTGCAGCACCATTACATGTATTTCACCAATGAGTGAATCTAATAAAGCAAGCTGCAGAACAATACACTGAAGTCACATATGTGCCTTCTGCTCTTTAAATCACAGTAGTTAAAACACAATAAAACAACAAAACACCCCAGCCCTCTCAGCTTTGCAGGCTGGTACAGCCCCAAATCATTGATTTCTCCAAGTGGGAGCTTAGTCTAGTTTCTCCAGTGTCATTGTATGTTGCAGTCCACGTCCACATCCAAGAACATACACTGATCTGGAAACTCTTTATTTAATACATGTTGCCACACTGCCCTTGACCTCAGAAGGACTTTGAAGTTTTCTGGCTGGAGATGAAAGTTACAGTATGTGTGGCAGACCGGGCTGTAGTGTAAGAAAGAATTGCTAACTCAACAACTTGTTAAAACACATATTTCCAGAACTTCTTTTTTTATTATTTATTTTTTTAAAACTAATAAACACACTACTTCCAGAATTTCAGTCCTCTTGTTCAGATTGATTAGATGAGAGATGAATTTGAACAGACAGATAGATTAAATCAAGAGTTATGGGTAAATTATTTCCAGTCCTCCAAATCTGGCCTGATGGTATCCATTTCCTAGTCTTCCTTAAGGATTTCTGCTGGAGTGTGGCCTATAAAGCTTCGATCCCCGTGCGCATCATCAGGTTATAAGTGGCAATTAGATGCAATCTGAAGATACCGTCACAGAGAGGACTTTGGAAGTCGTAAGAGGAGACCAGATTCAGAAGCTACTTGCTGGCAATGTTACTCTCCAGAAGAATAAAGGACTTGCACAGGCGTTTGATATAGTGTGACCAAATCTGTGTGAAAGACAATGGGGATGAAACTCCCTGAGATTATTGTTTGCCTCCCTGTCATATGTTCATGCTGTTCGGACCCAAAGCAGACATCTGTTGGACAGCTTAGTCAGGTTGTAAAAAGGCCAGATGTAATTAAAGTGTGTACTCGTTTCTTGCCAATCAAAAGGAAGCAAAAAAAGAGCATAAAACAGGAACACCAGATCACAGTTTCTCTTTCTCACAAAGGATCCCATTTTCACGAGCAGAAGCCCTAATGCTTCAATCTGGGCAAAGATTCCCGCATAGGCAGGCAGGCTTTTAGAGGGAATCCCTGTCAGATCTCTTTTTGGACCTCTAGAAGTGTATTGCATTTTCTTACCAGCTAAAATCAGGATCAGCTCTTGATGTCTGTGTGCCTACAGAATACTAAATTTGCACAAATAAATAAGGAGACAGGATTAGTCTTTTATTTCATGAGAGCTATGGATGAACAAGGTTTGACACTGTCGACACCGAGTATCTAATATTGAATTATTCTGACTTTGGACAAGTAGTCACAAGCAAAAAAAGAGTTAAGACCAGCTTGCAAATCAAAGACCCTGAGGGGTCAGAGAGGGAAGCACAATCTGGTTTTTATGTCCAGACTGGATATACTAGAAGTTATGGGTATAAACCACCATCTGAGAGATTGAGGCTGGAGACGAGCAACGAGTTTCTGATCTTAAGAGTGCGGAATTGAGTTCGACCTGGGAAGAACAGCACATGATGAAGTCTTCAGCATTAGAGATTTGTAAGAACAATTTCAACAAGCATCTATCCAGAAACATAAAATCAGTCCTGCTCTGAGCAGAGGACTGGATTAGAAGATCTAGTCATTCAGGTGACTTGTATCCCCGAGATCCTAAACTCCATGTTGAATCAAAGCACTTGCTTTGTCTGCGCCTCTGGAAAATCTATTCTGTGACAATTATAAATCTTTTTCCAGGAAATCAGTATCTTTTAGGTTCACAGCAAGAAGAGTTCAGCACTACCAGAAGACTGTACTACCCTGTAAGCAGCAAAATGCTGTAAAATTGCAAAGCAAGAGAAACAGAACGTCATCTTAAGGACTCCCTGACCAAACAGAAAAGCTCAGCAAACTTCGAGTTAAGCAAAATCATTTGGCCATCTTGCTAAAATGTGTTATGATTTATGGTATTCAGGCCCAGGAAACACCAGGGAAAGAAGCAGTACACAATCTTCCCACCTCAGTCATGAACTGGTTTGTAAACTACAAGTATTTGCTGCAATGATACTGTACTACACCAAAACAACTCCGCACTGCTGCAGGTTTACGAAGCATTTGCAAAACAGATCTTCGGTCCCTGAAGTACTTACTGGCAGACATATGGGCTGTTTGATTCTCCACACCATGATGCTAGTATCACTCTGTGGAATCAAGTATCAGGACTAAACCCATCCTTCAGCAGATTTCAAGAACAGTCTAAATGCACATTAGCAACCTTTTTTTTTTCCCCAATTTATTTCTGAAACACTGTTCTCAACCTGTTCCTGGTCCAAACTCTTCTTTATTGCTGGAAACCTCTTCTAATTCACTATTTTACCTAGTGTTTCCTATTAATTAGCTCTAGGCAGCTCCCTATCAGTACCTTATGTAGACATGTGTGGTTTCTTCAAGGCTAGGTCCCTGCTCTGACCATGTAGAGGAGATACGGCTGGAATTTAGGCCACCTGCATATGGCTGCTTTCTGCTGGGTTACTCACATTCATGTAATTAAAGAGGAAAAAGCCCTTTCACAGACATGCATGCATTCAATGACTATTAAGAGAAGTCCTACTGGCATAAGTAGATTGAATGATATGCTTAAAATTACAAGCAGGACCAACTACTGATGGCTTCCTTTCCTGTTAAAGGGCTCTGTTCACTGTACAGGTGCTGACAGATTGTTTGATGAGATTTTCAAGTTCAAGAGATGAACAAAAGTAAATATTAAAACCAAAAGAGAAGGAACTATTTTCATCCTGCTCTTTTGTACTTCAAAAAGTGGTAGTTCTGTTTCCCTTTTCCCGCTTGCCCTATCTCAGTTAATATGCCTTAGGTCATTTAGAGGTGCTTAAACAACCTGGAAGTGCTAGTGAACTGATCCAAAAAGTGATTTTTCACACCTAATTAATATGAATGCTTAAGAAGGGGAGGGTTTTTTACTTTGGATTATCAAAAGCAGACGTATCGGTTCAGAGATAGACTTACAGTCGCTGAGGGAAGACACACTGCATCCACATTAGCCATCAACACCTTAGGTATGTAAGTCTAGGCTACTCATTAGCACTGCCCATAGCCAGCAGAGGGATAACTATCTTCAGAGTATGATTCAGCCCATCCTAAAATAACTGTCAAGGACAATACAGATGAATCATTCCATGGAAATGATCACTTCTCTCCCACCACCAACAGACAGAGTTTATATCATTCAGTTAAAGATAATTAATTCCTAGATGCTTAATTTATGTTAGAGGAGAAAAATTTCCCCAGAAACTCAAAAGTCAACCCCAAATCAAAGCCAATCTTTTGAATTGGATCTCGTCTTTTTTCATTTGGGATCAAAGCTGCCAGACTAATCTTGCATTAACATTTCTTCTGCTAGACCTTCTTATGTTACAAGTCCAGAAACTGAACACCCTACCAAAACATTCTTGCCATTTTTTTCAGCTTTTCAAAAAAAGTTGCAAGACTTTCTTGACAAACTGTCATCTTGATAGTTTCCTACTTTTAGGAAGGGAGAGACGAGCTACATAACTATCCATAAATTTATCTCAGCTCAACTCCAGAGTTATTTTAGTCCTGGCCATCCACTTAGCTGTGGGAAAGTTTGCAAACTATATGGCTGATTAAGCTTTAGCACCACTCCCAAGTCATATCATGACACTAAACATTCTTTTGTCTATTTACGTATCCTGGCTTCCCCCATGATAAAGTGACTTTTTCTCCTTTTTAGGTTTTTTTTTTTCCCCCTTTTTAACCGAAGGTGCTATTAACTTCTTAGGATTTGAGTTTCTTTTCCCAGTCTGTCTCGTTTGGTCATACAGCACCTTCAGTACGATATTTTGATATCACCAAATTTTTCCTGTCCAGACTTGCTTATGTTTATGCATTCTAGTCACACATACACTTTCTTTTGGAGCCTTTCTATCATCTGGTTTAGGCCAAGAACTGTCATCTAAATGGGCATTGCTTTGAATTCAGAATTCCACATAAACCGTGGGAATAGACGACAGATCTAATGGGGTAGTTATGGTTAAAACGGCAAATTTCATACTTTGTCATAGACTAATGGAAGATGAAAACAAACACAAACAGAGTCATCCTGATTGTTCTAAGTGGCCTTTTTGCTGCCATCTAACAAATGTTAACAGTGCAGCACAAGGCATTTCACTGAGAGCTGCAATTTCAAGCTTTAAAACTCAGAAACCATTATGACATTTTAGAGGTATGGGCTTTGAAAACTGATTTTCACATTTTATTTGCCTGGATGCATGGTGATGAAAGATCTGATAATATCTCCATGACCTCAGCCTACCACATTTCACAGCAAAATGCATCAGCACTGCATTTTCATGGTAGACAAAGAACCAAATGTTTCTTATGGGCTTTATGACACCACGACAGAAGTATAGATTTGAGTATATGATTTAAGATTTTCTATAGCCTAGTTGAACCAGATAAAATATTCCTTTAGAAGACCAGAATGTTTAGTCAATCTTAATATTCTTTACAGACTTAGTTTCATCTCACAGCCCTTTTTCATTCAGTTCCTTCTCAGATAGGACTACATCTTTTGGAAATTACAGTAACCTATACTGAACATGGAACAGTACGGGGTCTTAATAAAAGAATTAAGCAATCCATCACCATCTCCTTAATCTTATATTCTGCATTCAGGCTCTTAATCCTGTCATTCCTGTGGCTTCTCTAAATGCTTCTCCAAAATGTTGGAACATTTCCAAGTCTCCATTCTTCCCCCACCCTGGCACAGTACAGCAGCCCCATTCCTCTCTACTGTACATAGGACAATCTGGTAAGTCAGTTTCTAAATCAGTTATATTGGTCATAAAATACACCAGTTTTGCAGACAGAAACTGGATACAAATTGCTATACTGATATGTATTATATAGACAAATATCCCAAGTCAGATGTCAAAGGCTCAGCTACTTGTCTTACGAAAACAAATCTTGTCCTTCCTATTTCTCAAGTGTAGATCAACCCAAAATAATATAGCGGTTAATAATCCTTCCTGAATTCCGTTACAGAAGACCATTATGGTTTACACATCATCATAATTATTTATGCTGAAGGAAAATTAAAATATAGACAAGCAATTAGCACTCAGAAAAACAGTATCTGAGTGAGGAAAAGACCTTAGACCCACTTAGCCCGTAGTCTAATCTTTAACTAATTGGCCGCACTCCCTCAGTTAAATCTCATATAAAAGCCTTAAACATTGAGGCAGACAATCCTATTTTAATAGTTATCAAAATCTTCTGAACTCTAGTTCACTTATTGCCAGCTCACAACATTTTTGGATTTGCGTACCTCCAAAATCCACAGTCACTTGGCTCTCCTATAACCCTATGAAATTCAGAAGTGGGTTTAATCTCATCATCTCATCCTCTAAACTCCTTCCATAATGGCAAGAGAGAGTTTGCTGAGGATGTTTCACTGCATACTAGAATAGGTGCCAGAGGTGAAATGCACATTCTAGCAGTTCTTGTTCTCCACCATTAGCTGAGGAGTAAACAGGCCCTTCCACAGAGCAGACTTGGACACAATATCAGAAGGCTCCAGTCCAGTAAAACAGCCTGTGCAAATCAAGGACAACAAGCCCACGTTCTCAAGAATGGTCTGACCCACCAAGTTGAATATAAATCCTCCATGTAATTCTACAGAGAAAAAAATAATCTTCATGATATCAGATTTTAGGGTCACGTTTCAAAGACATTGAGGAATTTCTGGAAATGTAGAGAAAGGAACTCTTGCTCCATGTGTGTGATCTAGTGAGTTAAATTTGCTTCCACTTGGAAAAATGCCTCTTCTAGCTTCTCACATGTCATATTAAAACCACCTTACTCCACAAACCTTGAAACAGGTAGGTTTTTTAGGCTTGCTCCTATCATTGGCTAAGGTAGGGAAGAGAAAAGATTATTTGATTCTGTACTGACAAACACGATAAAAGACAACAGCAGCAAACTTCAGTGTCGGCTTCCCAAATGGTCTCTGACACTTTAAAAAAGTTAAGTCCATCTTTATTTCACAGCCACTAGGCAGAGTATCTGTGGAAAGATTCATATCTGATGAACAGGCAATTTAAGCTACCTTCTGCAGGTTAGGTTGCAGAAAGCTTGTAGCAGAGCCACGTGTTAAGCCTGGACTTGTAGCCAGAGCTACATTTTATCCACCAAAAAAAGTCATCTCCTACAAATAGTTCTGGTTCTCAACACTTAGTCATGCCAATTAGGAAATCTGGTGCCCATCTTTGCAGAGTGCCTTGAAAGCCACAGGAAGGCATGGTTGGTGGTCATGCTTCATTTTTACTTGGCCCAGAGACATGGAGTGAGCTGGTTTCTGGCCTATTAAAAGTAGCTTTGAAGTCATGAGGAACACAAATCTCAGTATAAATGACTCTGTGCATACCTAGATCTGTTCCTGGTATGCGACAAATACACATCACTCACATCCACTACAAGGAATAGAAATATATCTTTCCATCACAGTAAGAAAATCTTAACATAATCTTTTTTTTCCTGCCCTAACAGAAGAACTAATCTTTGACTACCTATATAAAGATTTAAAAAGGCCCAACCAACTGCATCAATAATATATATTGATCACTTCCATATATATGCTCATATAGAAGACCTATAATCTCACATACTTAAATAAAGAAGTAGGACCTAAATAGATAGTATAGTTTGCCCATTACATGAAGTACACAACAAACTCATTTCTTCCAAGCGAAAAAATACTCTGATGACATAGAATGTTTCTCACCAGACAGACTCCTGTAGAATGAAGTATTTAAATAACAGAAGTACCATATGGAAAAAATACATTAAAATAACCTATCGGGGACAGCTCATTTTTTGTTGAGTCATGAACTACCTATTCAGTATTGCTCCCCAAAATGAATGGATATATTCTATTATGCATACAGTCTACAAAGAATTAGGCAGTCTTAACTATCCTTTCTCCGGCTCTTAGGCACTTGTGGTCCATGAAATCGTTACAGAATCATAGGATGATTTGGGTTGGAAGGGACCTTAAAGCCCCTCGAAGCTCCCTGCACAGGCAGAGACACCTTCCACCAGACCAGGTTGCTCCGAGCCCCATGTAACCTGGCCTTGAACACTGCCAGGGATAAGGCAGCCACAGCTTTTCTGGGCATCTTGGTAAGATCTTCTCTTAGTCCAATCACACAATCACACAACAATCTCAATTTTTTATTTATGTATTTATACTTTTTTGGAAAACTCCCTTTCTCCTCTTACTCCTAAAGAATTCCCTTGGTGGTGACCCCTGATTTCTACAAGGGAGTTGTGTCTTTCCTAGCCCCTGTGGTATCTTCACCCTGTGTGCTTAGAGGTTCCTTCACAGGAGCATCGCAAACAGAACAGCCCAGAATAAAGGTTTCCTATCAACATGGTAGACATCATCTCTACCCAGCAACTTCCCCTCTGCCTTCCCTCTTTCACCTGCACAGGCTACTCTCACCTGTGAATTCTCATCTCAAACACACTGCTGTCCTGCTTCTGTGGCCTCCACTGCCTTTGCAGTGCGCACCACATTGTAAGATTTAGCCCAAACATAGGCTAGATTGGGGTGGAAAAGCAAAGGCAAAACCATTCAGGTTTTTTTTCCTTAAATGCGCATTTACTTCAGTCCTTAGTGCTTCCCACAGAGGAGTAGCTACACAACCCCAGGGACAAGGGATGCAGTACAAGAAGACAACGCAGCCTACCACTTCAGATCTCTGCTCCTGCCTACACACAGTCACCGAACAGGAGGAAAATCTCAGAGCCTTTTATCCAAGAGCCAGTCCTGGCTCTGCTGAATTTGACAGTAAAGTTTCCACTGCTCTCACCAGGGTCAGGATTCATGCTGTGACACTGCACTTACTGGCACTGTTACTGCCAAAGTCACGTTATACACACATGCATACGCACATGTAAAACACAAGCACTCTGTAAAGCATAAACCATCTTTCTATAAACCACTAGAAAAGCTGCACCCGCCCTCTGCCCATTCCAGCCACAGGTCACTGCTGGTTTTTTCACTGAATTCACTCCAAGCATTTAAAAGAAAGAACATTTCAATATGTTTTTCTGACAGGTAAGAAATTAACTGCATACCAGGAGCTATTGAATTCAGCTTTAACAGTATCAATAAACATTTCTGATTAAATTACGAAATTGATTTTATAATTTTGACCATTATGTTTTTACATCAATATCATCATATGACAGCAAATGTAGTTACCGCTTCCTTATTGATCTTAGACATGGCACTCCAAAGTACTCATTTGACTATATTACAAAATCAAACTTGATTTCCTATAGTACTGTAGTAACTTTTGGTCATGACTTGATATGAAGAAGCAATAACAAATGGATTATCCAGTTATTAAAAGGTAAGCTTTGTTCTCAGAAGCTCAGGCGCAGTTCTGCTGCACGCTTTTAGCAGTTTCAGGGCAAGTTTCAGGACTTAGGGATGTTGTTATTCTTCTATGTCAAATAATAATCCCTCCTTTTTCTCTTGATGAGTCATCTATCAGGTTTCTCGTGAGCAATCTAAACACTATTTATTAACGAGAAGGAACAAAGTGCTATTTATAATGCTCATTCAAGCAATCCAACAAAAACTTAGAGTTTCTGTAGCTTGGGAGCATTACTCTTGATCTCACCCTCCCCTCTGTCAGGATAATAGTTATGTGTTGGGCCACTCTATCTCCCCATAAGGTTTAATGTTCTGTTAAGAGAATGCATAATTCAAAAGGACCACTGTTGCTCCGATACATGCATAATAGTAAATCAAAGGTGTAATGTGCTGGATATTTATGTCTCAGGGTTAAGAACAAGTCTGATCAGATTAAAGAAATTTCAGTACTGGGCTTTTTGGCTGCTGTAAATTTTTCCACAGGCCCTCCCATGTCTGAACCTTTCTAGGCTGAAGGACTAGGAGGCATCTTCATTGATATAAACTGCCGTCATGAAAGAGGAGCAGTGAGTTGAGACCTTAAGCTGTTTTGTCAGATTGCACTTTTGTAATGGATCTGTGGGTCTGATGCTATGTTATCCAAAGGTGTCTTTTCCGAACAGTCATGTTTCTTCCTCCCTAATTATAGGGGCATCTGTTTCAAAATGTAACTAATCCCTCTAGGTTTTGTGGGCTGAGGAAAGGAGTGGGAGGGGTCAGAGGGAACTTGTCCTCTTACCCTCTTGCAAGATTATTCCTAATATTCATGATTCCCTAATATTCCTGAAAGCACTTAGGCCATTGACAAGTATTTGCCCTGACAAGCCTATGGAGAACTCGATACACTCCTGTCTGTCTCAGGTAAACCATTCCCTGAAACAAGACATCAGCAAAGCCTTGCTTTGATTAAAAACAAGTACAATTGGTAAGCTGCTTAAAAAAATATTGGCAATTTAATGCCCAGAGGATTGAGTGATTTATATAGTGCTGGTTAAATCAGTCACAGCACAGACAGGCAACGCACAGACTCTACGCAGTGATTATGGCCCCTGTAACTGCTGCTATACCAAAGCCAGAACATACTATAAAGTAACCTACAGTACAGTCTCGTGGTGGCATTGGGGCATCATTATTTTGTTCATTTAGTTTATGCTGATGCTCCTTTTATTTCCTATCCTACCCTGTACAAGGTCCCATGGTGTATTTAAGCAGAAAATGCCTCAGTAGGTCACTCATCAAAATGAGGGTGCGGCAAACTAGGAATTTTGGTGCACTGGAGTTTTCTGGCCTTCATGAGAGATTCTGATGTGGCCTTTCAGCTATGAGCCCTTTCACTAGGACAGCTTCCCCAAATCTTTAGAACACATAGCCCAAGTCTCTCACTTGCCTGGCATTGTCTCAGTAATCCCTTCTTGGCTTTCTATCACTGACCACTTTTCCAAAACGACACCTTTACCTTGAAAAAGCTTTGACACGTCACTCAGGATTCTGTTTGGAAGTGTAAAAATACCTAACATCCAGTAGACACTTTGGGCTGGAATCAAGGCAATAGCTCTTCTGGAGTCTATAATGAAGGTTTCTGATTTATCACCATGGCTTAGGATGTAGCCTCAGTTGCTGGTCCATGTGTCTTTATTGAGCCACCTGCATCCTGCACCGGAGCTCTTAGGTCAACAGCCTCACACGTGAAATCTCATTTAGGACTCCTGATCTTATGTAAGACAGTGAGCACCCTAAATTTACCACCACAGCTTGGCAAAGGGGGATAAGGATGCTCAAGGTGCAAGCAGCAATTCAACACCAAGCTCTCACTGCAAGTGAAGGAAAGCTTTAGTCTACACTGAGGTGATGAAAATAGCTCTGTAGGATCTGTGGTGGCTTTTCAGCCTTCTTTGGGAAGTATGAAAAACCAAGTACTTCCCTTCCCACTAACTCCTGGAACACTTTGCCTGCTATGGGTTAAGATAATAGCATGCTTTTAGAAAGGTGCTCCTTTTAAAATTTACCATAATTATTCTTACAAGTACTTACACTGATGAAACAAGGAAAGGTGAGTATCCTTGCTCTACAGAAGCACTCGACTTGTTTCGTAAGTAAAGATGTGAGTCATCTCACTTCATCTTAGGTAACTAAAAGCTAAGCATCTCATCTCAGGTAGTTATATGTGCTCCTTTGCACTGCTGGAGAGAAATGTCTTCAGAAGGTAACCCATCCCATACTCAAGTGACTGCATTAACAGGATGAATCACTGAAGAAAGAAGGAATTTTAGTGACTCACTTAAACTAAATTCTAGACAGCTAAAATTAGGTCAGGTTAATCATATCCTAAATAATTTGCCTAATCTCACAAAAAAAACCCCAACAAAACCCTGCAGCAGAATGGGAGACAAGAATCTCTCTTCTCCAGTCTCACATCAATCCATAGTTGAACCATCAGGACATTTCTTCCTTGCTGCCGAGCCACTCTGCCTTGGAGTGTATTCAGCATTTATCACCAAGGGAACGATTCCAGCAGCTCAGTGGGCAAAGTGATAAAATTGGCAATTTCAGCTCAGATCTGGGTCCTGGGTTCGTCACTCACTTTCCATTTTCAAACCAGTTTTTCCTCAAACAACGCCAAAAGGCCTCACTGACTCCACAAGTTGGGACATTAGTACCTCACAGTCCTCTGTTCTTCGGCCAGGAGATGCTTGTATCGCCACTAGCCACAATTTATCAAATCACAGATGAAATACTTTCATCTTCAGCCTCCATTCCCCTCACGTCGGCAGTCTTCCCAAGCACCCAACTAAATTAAGTACTCACATACCTAAAAGAACATAAAATAGATTTGGGGAGAAACTGGGCACAACCTCTGAATACTTCCACTTCCAGGACCTACGAACAGAAGCTTTATTATTGCATGTCCACTGGTATGCCTCTGGTGCAGAAGGAGGGGAAAAAAAGTCTAGAGTTCTCTTCCCAGGTTAGCTGAGGTTAAACAGGTGGTTTTGGTAAGGATTGCAGTTACATTTTGATTACACTAGCCCACATTCTTACATCACATAATGCAATATGATATACCCAAATGGATCCTTCAGTGCCAAACTGGGGCCCCCAGCTTGATGTTGTTCTAATTGTGTTTTTCAGTAATCCCTGTGACCTCTGCAAAGCATCACCAACCAAATACAGGCTCTCAGAATTGAGCATTGGGTTTTCTCCTGGGGGTATTTTTTGCATTTCCTTTTTAACTTCTCTATGGAGTGAAGTAAAGGCAAAAAGGAGTTTTCAAATTCAGCTGTGTGCAAGAAGTCTGAGATTTGTCTGAACTAAAATATACGTAAGCAAAGAGTTTATTGCAGTTGGATAGTGTGTCTTCTATAGTAACCTGATCTAGTCTCCAAAAGGAAAACTCTTAACTTCTTCAGAGGGCTTTGGAACCAGCTTCTGCTACAGGAATGCATCCATGAGGCAATATATGCAGCTTTATAAAGAACTAATATTAAAGGGGAGGCTGAGGGGAGAGGCCAATTCTTGATCTCATCCTGGAGTCACTCCACACACTTCAAATATGGCCAAATTCTATCTCCAACCACACCCTGGCAACCTCATTTCCTTTATTAGGCTTGCAATGGCTCTGTCTGGGGGGAGAATGTGACCCAGGGGACCTCATTCTTTCCTGGCAGGAGCCCATCACCTCAGGAATTGGGTTCTCCAGGGTCTTGGACTCAGAGGGAATCAGAGATTTCTCTGGAATTACATCAGGGAACACTGGTGGTCACTGCAGTGTCCTTACATTTTGCGCAGAGGAACAATATTATTCATTAGAAAATACAGGTCTGAAGTAGAGTGTGAAGAGGAGAGATTTCAACTTGCAGAAGCTTCACTGGCAATACAGGGTGCAGCACTACTACTACGCAGCTCGCCTGCTTCATAGCTCTGTAGGTGTATTTTCACACACTCTGGAAAGCGTTTGACAGATGTTCATTATTATGCACAGCAATAGCTGGTGTATATTAAAATGAGCTGCTCAAGAGGGGAGGAGAGAAACGATGCACCTGTTTATGCACCTTCCCATCTACTGCTGTTTCCTTGCTGAAAAACAACCATTAATTTATGCTCATATGCATAAAAGGAAAAGGCTTTGAAGAAGATTTTTCTATGGCAGCAAGGGCAGCTGACATGGCCTATCTTCCAGGTACACACTTTTAAACTCACCTCTGAATTATTCCGCAGTTGGAAATACTACAGCAATAACCGAGGCACACAGCATGTATTTTCTGCAGGCTGCTCACTCCTTTCCTAGTGCTTGCTAAGTCCCAACACAGTTTTTCCAGTACCTCCTTCATAGTGTCCTTTTTTTTCCCTGGCAAGGAGCTGTTACATACAGGAGTAGCCTTTTCCTTCCTCAGTCATTTTCTGATTCTCAACTTCTCTCTTTTCCTTCTGCACATGTTCAGGGCAGCTTCAGAGTCATCCATCTGATCATTCTGCCTCATTTCAGAATGCAGTGTGTGCAGTGAAACCCAAGCCACTGAGAAAACAGTGGGAATTTACCATTAATTTCCATGCTCTTGGATTTTCTCCTTTGCCATTTCTATTTTTGAGGAAGGAGCACACGGAAGAGGTTCCATCCCAACTCAGACATCAATGACAGAAGACAATGAATTACTCCTGTGAGAAAAGCTAGGCTTCAGTGCAGCCCCATTTGTGCAGCACTAATCATAGAATCACAGAATGGTTTGGGTTGGAAAGGACCTTAAAGCTCATATAGTTACAGCTCCTCTGCCATGGGCAGGGACACCTTCCACTAGAGCAGGTTGCTCCAAGCTCCTGTGTCCAACCTGGCCTTGAACACTGCCAGGGATGGGGCAGCCACAGCTTCTCTGGGCACTCTGTGCCAGCGCCTCAGCACCCTCACAGGGAAGAATTTCTTCCTAAAATCTAATCTAATGCATGTCCTAATATCTACTCTAAAAGCATTGCAGGAGTTTACACAGATCCCACTGAAATGACAGGGGGAAGGAGTAGTGGCTACACTGCTGTATCTTGACCCCGGGAGCTGCTCTAACCAAGGCCATGACAGAAAACCATGCTCTTGCTCAGTGATGGCTTGCAATTTCCCTGCCTTCCACCCATAAAGCTGGTGAACCAGCCCTTGCCAGGAGATACCCCAGGGCTCTGAACAGTGACTAGAGTCATGGAAAAATCATCAACAGAGAAATGAGGTGGTGCAGCAGGCCATCAGGATGGAAAACTAGGTAGCAGCCTCAGCCAAACTAAGAGGATTATTTAACAGCTACGGGCAGCTTCAGCAAACAGCTTTGCTTTGGTAAAGGCAAAGCACAGAACCAGCTCCCTTCCTACCTCTATGGCAACAGGAGACCATGCATCACACAGCCATCACACAAACTGTCCTCTGCACTGCTGCCTGGTCAAACCACTGTCTGACAGATTGGCACATCTGCTGATGATGTAGATGCTACACAATCTTGAAACACAGTATAAAAGCTGAATTTATATAGGCTTTTCACACGTCCCTAATCTTCCTTTTCTCTGCCATATGAACCAGGGATAGGCAAGGAAGGAACTCCCATATCAGGAGCTTGAACACAAACCTCTAATATGCGCAGGACTACTTTAAGGAGTAAGGCTCAGGAAGGGTGTCAGAGTAGGACTCAATCTGGATTTATTATTTCATCCTGTTTCCAGATCCTTTTCTATTTCATCCACAACAGATTATTCCTGACACTTTTAGAGGGCCCCTGGCCCATTTGCTTATTGGTCTGATCTTTACTAGCAATGAAACTAAAGTCTTTCCTTACTCGACTTCTGGAGAGTTAAGAGGATACCCTTTTATATTATTCACTGAAATTGCTTCTTGGCTAAAATATTCTCCTGTCAGTGTTTTTCATGTGTTCAGCAACATCTGCAGGATGTGGAAAGAACAGAAACAAAACAGATGTTGTAAAAGGTAGTGACACTGAGAAAGATAATTATTACAGTATCTCGTTCATTTTTTTGTCCATCTTATGCCTTCATACATCAATAACTTTTACTGCTGAAACAGAGACTGACTCATCTAAGTTCTCTCTAAACAGATTTACAGTCATTTGTAAAAATTGACATATACCCCCCATTAAAGCCAAATTTCCTTTAGCAATTTCAGAGGAAAATAGATTAAGGGAATGTGGATATTTATCTCAGCCATCAACATTTATTCATTTAGGTAATTATCACTTCATTATGCTGTCAAAGAGAGCATGCGGGGAAATTCACCACTGATGAACCAAACGCCACCGAAGTCCTCCACCTCTTGTGCAAGACTGGGGTGCCAGCTCATGCCCTGGCCAAGCATTTGTCACAGTGATGTGACAAGGGCTGCGGGTCCAAAGCGGTACAAGCAGTCTCCTGCGCAGGCGAACAACCGCAGTCTGATCCAACAGCGCCCCCAAAAGCAAACCCATGCACAACCGGACACCCCAACACCCTCCCAGCACCACAGCCTACAGCCCTGCCTCCGTCTGCTCCACAAAGTAGCTATTTTATTATAAAAGTTATTTACTCGATTTAAATAAGGGGAAAAATAAGAAATAAAAGGCATTACAGCCTTATGAACGCCTGCTCCGGTGTAAAAATTGGGACAGTCTCTGTTAAAGGGGGAAAATTTTCCAGTTATTTTAACTCAGACTTCAGGAATTTCGTAGGGGGATCAGAAGACCTGCAACCTCTGCCAAATTCTGAGGGAACAAAGTATAACTAGATTAATATATAAATCTTATTAACTAAAATGTAGCTGAATACAGTCATTTGTTATCAAAGTCTTTTGATTGTTTAACAAATTGCAACATTTTGGTCTCACGGGCTCCCTGCCAAGTTGAGGCCTAATTAAGGTGGTTGAAAATGAATAGTGTTCTAATTAGTTTAATTACAATATGATGAATTATCAAACTAATTTTTAAAAACAATGCGCAATTAGCCTTTTAGCATTCAACCCCCATCTTCTGAAACAGGAAATGAAGCGGAACGCACTTGTTTTTATCGGAGGCTGAACCACCCAACCCAGGAGTGCCCGAGGATGCAGGGCGACATGTCACTCCCCTCCTCCTGTTGTAGAATCATAGCATCAGCTAGGTTGGAAAAGATCATCAAGTCCAATCTCTACCCCAGGACTGCTGAAACCACCACTAAACCATGTCACTGAGGGCTCATCCACATGGGTTTGGAACGCTTCCAGGGATGGTGATTTCACCACTTCCCTGGGCAGCCTGTTCCAATGCCTGAATACCCTCTCCGTGAAGAAATTTTTCCTAATATCAAACCTAAGCCTACCCTGGCACAGCTTGAGGCTGTTTCCTCTTGTCATATCACTTGTTACTTGGAAGAAGAGACTGACCCCCACCTCACTACAACCTCCTTTCAAGTAGTTGTACAGAGCGGTAAGATTCCTCTCTAAGCCTTCTCTTCTCCAGACTTTACTGTCACCCCACTTCACGTTTTGGGCATTGACTCCTTTGGTGACATCTGTGGAAAGGATGTTGTTCAGTCCAAGACTGACAAATGCACCTTTTTAGAGTCTCAACCCAGAGCTTTCTCTATTCCTTTACTTAATCCTTCCCCTAATCGGCATTGCATGGAAAATCCCAAAACATTACATGTGTGGCCATACTGAGGGATTTTATTCCTATCTTTGAAAGCAGCAAACAAGCAAATTCATTTGTCCATGAACCATGAAAGCATGCAAGTTCCCACCTACAGCACACAGAGAAGCATTATGGCTGTAACCATCTAATCTATGCTGCATAATGTCAATTGCACAAACACTATTTCCCATATTCTGAGTATGCTGCTCTTACATTTGTGCCCCAAAGGCTATTTTCTGCCTCTGGCTACCAATCCCACTGCGTCACTCCTCCAGGCAGCAAACCTTTCCAGAAATACACTTGCACCTGCATAACCTCAGTAATGTTGCACCCTTGGAAGTGAAAGCACCATCTGGTCCTACTGTAGAGAGGTTCATTACTGAAGGAGTGGCCAAAGGTCGCCACCTTTCATTAGCACTGCCAGGTATATAAGTAGAGTTTGGCTCAATTACAGCATAGCTCATTGCTGAGCAATACAAGAGGACGTATTAAAAATATAGGCACCCACTGAATGGAAGGAAGGAGCAAAGAAGTTCACTTTAATGACATGAATCCACTTTAACAAATAATCAGGTTAAAAATGATCCACTTGGTATTTTGATGAGAATGGATTTTCTCATCCTGTGAACCAGAAAGAAAATGTGGCAGTAAAATAGCTTTTGGCATGACTTAATTATCCCCAGAAAGACTTAGGAGCCTGCTCCAGCAAAGCACTTAAATGCATACCGAACTTTAAGCACATGGGCATTCTCAAGGGACTATTCATATATCTAGAGATAAGCATGTGCTTAAGTGCTCTGGCAAGACACAGATCAAATTGAAGTCTCTCATCAGGGCCTGGAGTCACAGCTAACGCATCTGGCAAGCGCGACAGCGTTTGAGATGTCCTGTCCACCTGGGTGCTTATAAAGTCCCTGTCGTCCAGACTGAGTGTTTCACAATAAATGAAAATAATCAATCACAGTTTCCTCACTTCCTGACTGGCATGTAGAAAGAGGACTAAAATAGGTGCATGTATCTGTAGATTAAATCAGTTTACTGGAGGGAACCAAAATGAGGAGATGAAGTTGCCATATGTTTCTGCTTGTGCTGAAGGTAGTAGTCATGCTTGTTTTTCCTGGAAATCTGTTCCACAAGCTTAGTCTGGCTATTGCCAGAGCCTTCATTTATTTGTCAGCAGTGGCAAGGATCCAGCAGATGAGGCTTTTGTAAGAAAAAAGGACTGCAGAGAGCGCTGACCTCTCAAGTAACTATGGTCAAACCTTCCAAAGGCTTCCACACACAGGGGAGGTGTTCAGCCGAAATCTGTATGCTGAGGAGCCACTCCAGGCTGTCTAAGGGCTTACTGCCACAGGGACTTGGTGATGCTTTTTGGCAGAACACATTGTTAAGATCCTAGTCTTAAAAACTAGGCAGTGCTGCTTCAATCAGCAGGCTGCTGTGATCTTGCTGCTGGCTCCTAGGACTGCCTCTTTGCCAGTCACAGCTGTGGGCATCCAGCATCATGAAGGTGCCCGGTAGAGCTGGAGATTGCTGATCAGTCCAAAAGCCCATGCTTTGAAGACAGAGCATTAACAGTTTTCTGAATAATTCCTCTCCTCTTTTACCTGATTCTTAAGGGAAATCCAGAGCTGGCTCTGTACCATCCTACCAGCTTTCCCAGTTCATTTTTGCAAGACTACAGCTGTAGGGAGGGCTGCTTCTTACAGGACACTCAAAGAGCACCCTCTGGCTGGAGGAGAACAGGGAGGCTGCAAGCCAGGCTGGGTCCCTCTATTCACTACCAGCAATGCATTTGGTGAGACAAGTGTTTGAAACAGGTATGTTGCCAGCTGTGCAAGCTTATGAGAGCTGAAGAAAACACTAACAACAACAACAAAAAATAATTTCTGGCAATAAAAAGGTTAACACAAACCAGTAGGTATAAGGATAACTTGAACCCATCATTAAAGAAATTCAGTTATTTAGTCAATTTTACTTATTTACAGGCTAGAAGATTAATGAGCTCAAATACAAACTGAGACAGTAATTAGGTTTCAAAAACATACTATAACACAATCAATCATTGCTTGGGAGTATAATGACATTAGGGTAGAGCCCTCTTTCAGCTGAAGTTATTAGCATGTGATTGGTGAAGACTGGACTTGAAGAGAGAGTCTACCCCAGGGTCCTGTAATAAAATGAAAGAGGAATCTTAAATAAGGAGAAACTATGTCTTTGACCCTTTGTCCTTTGCCTGTAGATGTAGAGATACTGTATTCGGGATTTAGGGCTCTGTAACAGGACTTTGGGGAATGATGGCATTTCAAAAGACAGTTGGTATTTTACTTTAAACAAGACTTTACTTGAGACCTAATGCGACACAGACGGTATGTATGTGTCCTCTAATCTGGTCTTTGAGGCTATTAGCAGCTCCTTCCAAGGCATTTCAGATCTCTTCTCCAAGTCTTTGCAAATACATCAACTCAGAGAAGGAATTCAAAATGTTGCAGAACAGGAAGAGGGAGAAAGGATGAAAATTTCATGTAGAGAAAGGAAAACCATGAACTATACAAAAGCAAAATTCCCAATTATTGTTGCTAAAGCATGTTTTGCTGGCGAAATAGATAAATGTTCTTTATATATTTCCATTGCAAGGAAGCTGGGTAAATGTTCCTTAAATTCAGTGTCAGTTGGGTTCACAAGGAAAGAGAGGATACGACTTATAAGATTTAAGCCAAATTATAAAGTAAGGTTTTTATGCGTATATCAGCTTAATGCAGCTCCCACAGAAATCAGTGGTAATTCTCCCACTGCTCTGAGTAAAAGAAAAGTTACAACAGTGTGTACAACTTTTCAAATTCCACCTAAGTACCTAAAATCAGACACTTTAAGCAAAGGTTTCCAAAAGCAGCTACAGCATTTTCTCACATGCTCTAAAATGTCTTTGAAAACCATATCCCAAAACAATATTTGAGCCGCTAAAGAGAAATGGCCTAAGTTTCAGAAATACTGAGTACTTCCAGACTTCAATAATTTCAGTATTCATCAGCTCTTAAAACCAGACTACTTCCTTTGACATACCTATATATAGGGTTAAGTACTTAATTCTAAGTGCCCAAGTTTGAAAAATGTCAGCCTTAACCCCCCCTCACCATCTCGTGCGTGTCCAAGTAAATACACACTTCCACAAATAACTTATGCATCACCACCACATCTAAAATTAAATCTTCATAATTTCCTTCACCTCCAGGGCTCAATGGCACAGCCCCTGCACTTTGTTACTAGCGTCATTCTCTACAGACATCTAGTTGCTATTATTTATTCACTGTGGTATTCTCAACTATCCCAATTCCCTAATGAACAATTGAAATGGATTGCAATAAGGACGTGACACACAGGAATAAGAAGCTGAAATGTATTTCCTGGCTTCAACCTCCTAACCTGAGGGAAGGTTATGATGGTTGACATGGCTGGGGTCAACAGCAATCGGTTCTAGTGGTTACTGTCACGTAGATACCATGAATACTTTTGACAGCATTTCAGAGCAATCCTAGAGGTTGATAAATCAAATGCACAAGAGCCTTAACTCAAAATGTATTGTAAATAACCTCAAAATGGAGGGGGGAAAAAAAAACACAACACAAAAGCAAAACTATATTTCAAAGCAAGAGTGTGAAAACATAACAACATGCAACTCAAGTCAATACAATCAATCCTGATAACAAGAGCAGTCAATGCAATTACATTTTATAAAATCAAGCATCCCCCTACTACAAAAAACAGGAAAGGAAGGAAATGAACCAACATCCCCCTCTCTATCAGCATGTGACAATTACAGTTTCACCAAACACTGCAAAACAAGGAGCAGAGCAAGTGTAAGATCCTGAAACCCTGGCAAAGGAGCCAGCACCATGTAAAAATCTTCAGTCAGAAGGGCAAGCTTTTGCCTTGCTGCTCTTCTGACCCTTTACAAGTAAATTCATTTTCACCCATGGATATAAAGATTTAATTCTTCCAGCAACATTCTTCTGAACCTAAGCTGCTCCAGTCCCCTATCCCTTGTAATAGGACTACAATACAATATACATACACACACACACACACACACACACATCTATACACACTAACAACTATATGGAACATATGACATTAAATCAAGCTTTATGATTATGATTGCCCAGGTACCGTGACTTGTGAGCTATCCTTTACCTTTCCATATCAATTTAGGGTGCAAAAAATACTGGACAGAGTACCTGACCATGTCATTTGTCCATCTGAAAATTCTTTTCAATCGACCAAAAGTGAATTTAAGGAGTTTGCAAGAATCCATTAATACCACCAGTTTGATATTAAAAACCTTTAACATGTTCAACCTCCCATCTTGTCCTTTTCCCTACAGAAGGCAGCACGTACCCTGCCCATGGAAAGCCTGAAGCATGAGGTGCTCAATATAGTAAATTCCCAGGTGGGAATATTAGGTTTTACATTAATTAGGCTCCCTGCCCTTTCTTACCAAAACACTCCTGCTGACCTCAGCCTTGTGAAAAAGACTGAATGAAGGGAGACAGCGGTGAGAGCAGGCAAAGGAGTCTTTCTGATGACACTCCTTAATTAAGAAGCCAGTTTTAGGTTGAGAGTATTTGATGATCTTGTGATAAATGTTTGAAACTGGACTGCAACAAGGAAGCTGGTGTGGTCATGGAGGGTGACATTAGAGGTTACCACCACCTTTAGACCTTAGCCTATCTCCAGGGGAGCCTTTTTTCTCCAGAAATAAACCAAGAACTTTGGCTGCTAGACACGGTAGCCGAGGTTGGTGCCCACGGTCCGCACACACGACTCTTCCTCCAAGGATACATTGCAATGTGTGTGTGTCTGACTCTAGGAGAAAACATCTTTTCAGCAGGTCCTGAACAGTATTCCCTGCCATCAGGCTTTGTACACACTTACCCTATCACCTTCTCCCCAGCATCTGTTTGGACATCTGTCCAAAACAGAGATGTCATTAATTTCATGCATGGTTGCAAACTGGTTTTATCCATAGCATTCCTATGCAAGAGGTGGTTGCTTATCATTTTCTATAAATAATGAAAGAGAATGACAGGGTTACAAAACTAAACCAGAAATTACTACTACGGTTCGTATTATCCTAAGCAACATGCTGCAAACATACTTCCAGCAAATCATCTATATTCCATCTAGCTAGTACAAAACAATTGTAGGTACAATTACTGCTCCTACATTATGCACTTGCATTTGGGTGAGAGAAAACACATAGTTTTGCTGCATTTTTCTTTTTCCTCTTATGGAACACATTGAGTCTGAACACCCTTTTCTCTTGGAAGAGAAAGCTGCAGTTATTTCCTGGTATTTCCAGCCTAGCAGCTACACATCTGCAGTTTTTTCATCACCAGTGTTTTACATGTGTATGACCAGCCTCAAGCAGTCTCACGATGACAAAAGTATTTGTGGATCCCTGATTTGTTACCTGCATACTTTCCTTGTAGCATTTTCTCACCAGTTTTAGTGTGTCTCAGGAAATCTCCATGGGATTCCATGGATCAGATAACATGAAAGGGTCTGTAAACCTGACATATGTTGAATTGTGGACTACTACACAGAAACCAGTAATCCCTAGGCGTTTACTGGATCATCCATAAAGCTGCATACTCAGTCTTGGAGACAGTTATGGCATGATCTAACTTAATTTATTGAGAAAAAGAAGAAATGAACGAAAGCAATTGCAAAGATGAGAGAAGGAAACACAGTTGGAATACACCTCGCCATGTCATTATTTAGTATTTACTAAAATAATACTGAGTATTTCGAATAGAAAGTCGTTCTTAGAGAGTAGCTTCGACTTTGGCACAGTTTAATGGCTTTCAAAATTAGGAATACCACTCATCAATTAGGAACTAACAAGAAATGCTAAATAAGAACTTTCAAGTTCTTAAACTGGGCAAGCAATGCTTGAGTACACTTCCAGGGAAGCTGATGAGAAAGCTGAGCAGCAACGCATGACCTATGCAGCCCATGTCCCGAGATGGGAAACTAGCTAACACACTGAGCAGGTCTAGCACACCACCACCGCTACTATGGGGCAGTGCAGTGAACCATCTGTTACTGCTGTGAGGGACTCTGACCCAGAAGAAAACTGGAATCAGTATGGATCTTCCAGTCTGAACTCAGGGGGTCCTGGAGAAACACAAATATGTGCATTCAGTTAGAGATAGAATTCCACTTGGCCATCACAGATATCTACTTAAGATTAAACAAACTATTACTTCCTAAAGAACTCAGCTGACTAGACCACAAATGAATTCAGCTACACCAAAAGAAGCTGAAGGTACTCATCTTCACAACCAGAATACTCACACTCATGTAAGATTCAGGCTATGGTCTAACATAGCAGCCACGGTCTGCATTGCAGCCATAGTCTACCTCTGAACCTGCCTGGCTTTACAAAAGAACAGCTCACAAGCCAAATGATCATAGGGACAGACCTAACAACCAGGTCTTCCAAGACCAAGTTCCGTGAACAAAAGTTCCAGTAAGTTTTGGCAATTCAAACCTATTGTGGTTGCTACAGCTGGGTTCAGCTTTATGGTCTCAGCAAGACCTTCGAAAACGATGACGGTTTGAGATTGAGCCAAGCTTCTTGTCAGCGGTTCATACTTCAAGGCATTTGTATTTATGATTCCTGTTACTTAACACAACAGATCCTACCATGACAAATCCTAGAAAACTGTTATGCTGGAGTCTTCGTTTTCAGGATTTGCACCAGAGCTTAACTAAATTAGAAAGTATTTGGATGGCATCTCTGTTTGAGCTGCTGGTTCATGTTTTACATTTTAATGTTTTAAGTAAAGTTTATTATGACAAGTCAGTGAAAGTGCTTTTAGTAGGTCAATAAATCACGGACCTATCGTATCACTGGGTGACAGCTATGCAAAGCATAGAAAGAAATTTGATATTATTCCAACAAAATAGCAACTACAGCTACTTCCAGCTTAGCTGCAAAGACACATCAGCCTGTTCATTGTGAATTGAAGAGGTAAGTAATTATATTTTGGGGAAGGAAAGCAAGGCCTTTGTAGATTTTTATCTGTCTGGTATTTCTAAAACTCACTTGTGGGGAAAAACAGAAAAGACATTATTTGTTTAATCTAAAATGGTCCTCTGGATGCCCACCATGGAGTCTGTTCTATAATTACCTAATGTGGAGGAGTGGGGAAGGGGCTGGGGAGAAATACAAAGCAGATGAAAACAAGAGGATAAAAAAGATTTCTGAGAGATTGAATTCAGTTTTGGCTTCTCTCCAACCACATGGAAATTGAAGGGATGTTAAAAAAAAAATCTAAGACAGGATGCACGGGACAAGGGTGGGAAGTTTCCCTCAATATTACTGTCAGGAAGGAGGGAAAAAAAGCTTTTGCTATACAAGACAGCAGCACACCTGTCAGATCAGGGGGAGTGCTTCGACTTCCATACAAAAGCAACAATGACCCAACCACACTTTGAAATCATTTACACTTGATCACACACATACAAGAAGTCTCTCAGACATAGAATCATAGAATCAACTAGGTTGGAAAAGACCTTTAAGATCATCAAATCCAACCATTACCCCAGGACTGCAGAGGTAGAGTTTGAAGTAAAAATTGCAGGGAAAAGCTTTTCTTAAACATTTTTGTTCCACAGTGTTTTCCACTGGCTGGGATAGCTTCTGACAGCAACAGCAGCTGCTTATTGTCTGGTGTAACCATCGCTCTATGTCTAGCCTTGGGTCTGGACCCCATGGCTGCAGCGCAACAGCTATTGTATCACAGAAGGACCCAGGACTGGAAGGCATCAGGGGAGACGCATGTTGGAACCAAGTTAAAATCTAGTTAGTTTAACTAATCTAGTTAAGATTAGACTAGAGAATCTACTGTCATGTTTTCTTCAAATGTAAAGGGCAAAAACATGTGCATTCATTCTGGATGCCATTAGTTTTCTGAACAAATTAAGAGATTTAACATATATAAACCTCTTTGTGAGAGGACTGTTACACTTAAAACCTGCTCAAATACCCACAGACTCCCCTTGCCATCAGGGCTAACCACTGCACCACAACCTTATTTCACATAAGATTTGTAAAATCTGAGAAAACATGGAAAAAGCATTTTAATCCACTTTCGCCTTATCTCAGGGTCTGAGCCTCTCAATCATTTGCAGCTTGTGTCCTCTTCTAAGTCAGAGAAACATACCCCAGTACAGTGAATCAGAGAAGGTACCATGGAGTCTGTGAAGAAAAGCAAAAGATAACTGTGTATCAAATCTAAGTCTTCAGAGACACCCATACCGCACACTGCAACCTTCTCGGTCTGTGAACAAGATCCATTTCAAGTCATACAAGCCAGCGTGTGGAGGGGTTCACCTGCTCAGCAAGACCTGGGACAAAGCTCAAAATGAAAATGACATCTGCAGAGGGTATGTCACCAGGATTCCACAGGGGATAACCCAATACTCTTCCCATAAAGTTTCAGCAGGCAGGTGACATCAGCTTTGGGGAATATTACATGGGAGGCATGTGCAAACACAAACAGTCTAGGTATGCTTATGAATGATTGCTAGTGATGCTTGCTTAGTAGGCAGGGAGAAATGGCAAGCTTAGTCAAGGAAAGAATTGGAAAACTGGCTACAGAAGCTGCTCCTTTACTGCCCCAAAAAAGACTGGGTCACTGAACTGCTGACCAGACCTGAGCAGCCTTGGGCAGATCACTTCTTTCCTGCCTCTCTCTGCTGCCTTGGATAACCCTGCTCTTTTATAGTGTAAGATCATAAAGGTAAATTATCATATGTACTCAATCTTACAGATATTGACTGTCTTATGTGGAGGATAAGACTATAGTACAGTATCCCTGATAACTCTTTGCACTCCTGTTGTATCTTTAGTCTTTCCTGTGGGCTCAAAATTCTCCTCTTCCAGGTACTATTTACGGAAAAAAAAGGGACATTTCTAGTCTTAAGAAGACTTTCTCAATATCCAAGGCACAGAAGATAATAGATTATCATACACCTTCCTTTGCACATTAAAGCACTGTTCAAATGACTTCCAGATTCAGGTCTGAATGAAAATGCTGCTAAATAATACTATCTGTAATGGGATGAGGTTTACAATTAATGACTAAGCAGAAAAACTAAGCCTGAAAACTTCTAAGAAAATAATAGATGGGTGATCTTAACTTTTGTTTTACCAAGTAAGACAAAAGAAATGAGGAATGGTAAATAGAAAAAGACAAATGCACGCTGTTAATCTCAAATATGTACAGTACTACTGAAAAAGGCACTTACAGTGAATCACATCATTCAATGGGATTAACTGTAATTAAGAAAAAGAACATAATTCTGTATAAAATATAGAGTCCAGGAGTGGAGTGTAAGGATCAGAGGGTAAAGTCGGTGTAAAATATGATAAGAGGCAAAGATGGAGAGTTGAACAGAGTAAGATGAGTAAGATCACAGCAGGGGTTAAGATAAATAAGACATTTTTGAAGTACATACGGAAGGAGAGGGCAGTGAAGGAGACAGAAGGGCATCTTAAAAATGGCAAAGGTAATTTATTGACACAAGTAGTAAGGGCATTGTTTAAGGGGGGGGGGGGAAGAAATGAATTCTTCGCCTGAGTGTGCAGAGAGGAGAGGGGACAGATGCCAGAAAGAGACATAAATTTCCCCAGAGGAGAAAGAAATGCTTGAGGAAATCAAGATCATACCAATGCTGGTGATCAAGAAAGTAGAATGTTGGAAAAAGGGGGAAAAAAAAGGCAGGAACAAACGTTATGTATCCCAAAATCTAAGAAAGAGGAAAAGAAACACTGCAGAGACACTCAGAACCTGGAAAGCACTTGGCGGGAAGCAGTATGCGCCGGCAGAAATCCGACACTCTGCTACCATATGGTTAAAGCTAAATTCAGGTTGTGGATGCCACCCAGCAAGCTGGTATTTTTGCTTCAAAGACCTTTTGGCAGTAAAGGAAATTTTACTAGCAATAAAAAGTCCAGTCGTCTTTGCTTCCTTCTTGCTTGCTCGGTTTCCTTTCCACCACCTGCTTCTTGCACTGTTAGCCTGTGACAGAAAGGGTGCTTGCGAGGGAATATTCCCAAGGAGCTGTGTCCACCACACTTCCCCACGGCATCTCTCAAATCCCCTGTTGTGGCTGCAGCACTTGGTACCGCTCCCACTATGTATTTCTACCTTGAAACTAAAGATTTTAAATGGTTCTAGAAAACAGAAGCCTTGCCAAAGACACAGGGAACCCACATTAAGTTGCAAAATCAATGACCTAAGTCCTTAAAAGCTACAGACCCTGAAGGACTTGGCCCTACACACAGAGCTTAGCTTTAAGCATGTAACTACTGCACTGATGCCAGTAGAATTGCTCATGAATATCCATCTGAGTACACGTGCTGCTGCTCTAGTGAAGAAGCAGTAATTAAATTGGCCCTATAGCATGTATACAAATGGAAACGGCAAACAGAGCAGTAGAAGGACTAATGTTGGAGGGAGATGGTGTCAATGACATGCACTTAAGCAAAGAGACTCAGGCCCTAAAAGAATCTGTGGGGAATTTGGCTACACTAAGAATAGACAGTACTTGGAGTAGCAGTGGGGCAGCTGCTATTCGTAGAAGTTTAGAATGGCTATTCTAAACTTAGTGTGCAAGTATCCAAAGGTGGTAAATACTGAAGGATATGCACAGATGCTACCAGGAAAAAAAACCTGCAGACTGAAGAGCACGATTAAGCAAGGTGCTGAGTGCAAGTTCCTCAAAGGAGATACGCTGATCTATACCAGTTGAAATCCAGCCCCTACAAGCATCCTTCCACTCCTAGCAATGAGATTTCAGAGATCATGTTCATGCAGGAACATTTTTTCACTATGCAGGATGACATGGGCAGGGCCTAACCCCACTGACATGAAGGGCAGACCTCTGAACAGCTCCAAGTGTTGGTGTGGACTTTAGATGAACATAGCCAGTCTCATCATCTACAGCACTTCCCCCAGTTACCACTGAGCAACTGGCTTTACTCTGCTGGAGATGGCTTTGATAACATTCCAAACCAGCACACTTACATGTGAAAGTAAATGGATTGATACCAAGAGCAGCTGGATACGTCAGATAGACACAGTGCAGGTGTGGGGACGACAACAGGGAGAATTCAGATACATGGTTTGAAACTTCAGTGATCAGTGGCCAGGGGCTGTGCTCTGTGCTCTTTGGGTGAAACTCTGCCTTGCAATCACTCAGCGACCTTCGCAGACGATAATGACATGCCTAAAATAAATAGAAGTGCAGCTGAGAAATTTAGGACAAGACAGAAATAAGAGCAGAAGCTGTAACTCTTTGGAAGATTTATAATTTATGACCGTTCCATGGCATGAGTTCAACTGTGACCTCTCAGCTGGCAGCTGTCTTTATGCTGCTTTCTCCTTCCACCTGCCTAGTGAGAAAACAGCCACCGTCTCTGTGAGCATGGATAAATCTGTCATACTGACTTACACAATGAACTCTCTGGAGGGAGACTGAAGTAGTCCAGAGAATAAATCTAGCCCTCAGAAACAGTAGCAAGGTTGTCCAAGTTTACAGCACCTCCTTTTAACCCCTTTGGTGTGGACCTTAGTGGCTATAATTATAACTGGCACTGTGTGATACGCTGAAGCTGGGAATCCTCTGAAACATGATGGATGTCTCGCTCAGGACAAGTCAGAGTCAGACACAAAAAGCATCTGGGACAGGCCAAGGATGCAATATGCAGCTCTCATCTGACACAGCAGCCCTGGGCTTCAAAGCCTTTCCCAAGGACATCCAGGTGGGCAAAATTATTTTACAAGAGAAAAATAACTTCACTGAAGTGCTCAGATCACAAGGACAAAGCACTGAATTAGATCATTAGACTTTAAGGCCAAAAAGGCATTATTAGTGTAGATGGATTAACGGGCTCCTACCCTTCTGATGGGAATATGGCAGACATTAAATTGATGCTGAATCTAACCCATGCCAGAAAGACATCATCTCCTAATAAAATCCCTCTAAGGTGAAGCACCTTCATATGCTTCAGCACAGTTCTTTAACCAAACCAAATGGCTGACTGTGACTGGGGATTATAGTTCGGAAAAGAAGCTAACGTTACTTTAAAATGAAGAGTTTAAAAAACAAATATCAGAGACAACTTTTTGTTCGTGGTTAATATTAAGAATTCATATCTAAATAGCTTTATAAGGGCTTTGGACTGTAATTCATCTCTGTTTTGATTGACTGTAAATTCATTCTAATAGGTAGTTGGAGAATTACCCATCACTGTAGCTTATCTATCACACCTCCTGCAGATGTGCTTGGACACCTTTCAAACGTATTTACAACACGTCTATGACATCTGTTGAGCCACAAAGAAATAGACCCCTAGTACAAAGGCAAGGGAACTACAGTATCATACAACATTACAGCCAGGACCAATGCCAACACCACAGAATCCCCTCCGGGCAAGCCCCCTATTCTCACCAGACCTTAGTTTTATTAAAGCAATTTCTTTCCCCTGGAGCTCTAGTTTGCATGATACAGACTCATGAACAAGGAAGGCCATCTTGAGACCTCTGCAAAACCACATTCAACTTCACCATACCCCGGCTTTGCTCTGGAGGCAACAATAAATGGTAAAACAATCAGGCAAAGCGAGGCTCCTGCACTCACCTTCCCTACTGGAAAGGCTGCTTTTCTGCAGGGATTATTCTTCTTTTCCTTCCAGGCCCACTGCAACTGCTCCTTTTATTCTCCTCCTTCTATCACTCTCCTCCTCATCCCTGTTTCATGTAGGATCTACAAAGTTCTCTGTTCCTCAAACCTTACCACACTCCTCAGACATAGCTTTCTTCTACTGTGGCACAGTTGTTTCCACTCTTTTTCCTGCAGTGCTTAGATTCCAGTAGTCCACAACGTTTGCCATCACCTTCACTAACAGAGATGAAATTTTATTGTGTATAAGGAGTATTATTTGTCTGGAGCTTAGGAAATGACAAGGCTTTCTATTCTCACAGCAGTAACACTAAAACCTTCTGGCCTCTAGATCTCCATCAGTAGCAACAGCTTCTCCCTCTGTCCTTATCCATATTCCTGCTTCGTACCCAAAACCTTCAAAGAACAGGGAGGCCTTCGATGGGTTGCAGAATAGCACTGACCAAAAGAGGACCCAGATTTCCAAGAGGGTTTCATTAAAAACTGAATGCCAAAACCAATAATCAGAGGCACTTGGTAGGAGTCACCTTTCAGTTACACTGAGCAGCTCTTTTGGCACTGAGGCTGCCTGCATGCAAGGAATTGGACTGGGAACTTTCAAAGTGCTTTTCTAAGGACACAAAAAAAAGCTGTCAAAAACTTCTGTACAGGTGTCCCCGTCCAAATCTCACAGTAACATTATGACAACTGCATGAAGAAATCATGCCATGTGCTATTCAGACTGCTAAAGCCAGATGCTCAAAGGTGCTGACCACCCTCAACTTCCCATGGCCTGAAGGCAGCAGGGGGTACGTAGACACCTTTATTATCATGCAGTACTGGTCACTGAGCAAACAACCTTTCACATGCTTTTCTCTTTAAACATGCATTTCCCTATTGCTTAATTATCTGATTCTGAAAGTATTTTGTTAGAAGCTGTGTGAGGCACATTCCAGTAACTAGATGTACTGCAGTTTCCAAGATTTAGTTCATAAAAGCACCGTGGTAATCATAATATCCCAGATACTGTTGACAGTACAGTAGTGCAAAGTAGCTGAACTGTCTGCTGGTTAAGGGAATGATCAGGTGGCACTTGACAGGGAGAGGAAAGAGGGAGAACAAGCTAGGAGGAAAACTGCCATACCTTGTTGCTTTCCTGGCAGAGATTTTGTTCTCAGGCCTTTCACTCCTACATTTATCATCCTTCTCTTTCTGTGCCTTATTTCTCATAACATGACTTGTATCCTCACAGGACCTTACATTTTGGTTAAGAGTTTATTCCCCTGTGGCAATAGATACTATTACACACAAAAAGCTTATGCCACTTTCTTATACACCTAAGGCAAGATCTCTGCAAGCATTTGTTTTGACCCACCTAACTGATGTTCCTCCTCAGACTGCTAAAATCCCTTTCCAAGCACACCTCTCTTCAGGAATAGGATTTTCCATGCCCTACTCCTCTCTTCTGCATAAAGTAAAGGGCAGCCCCTATTTTGACTTAACTGGTAGAACTCGAACACAACAGAGGATGTGAGGGTAACAGGTGAGTCAACACGTCCAGTGTCTTCACTGAAACAGTGACACAAACTGTCACAGTGGATCTGAGCACAGAAGTCACTCAAGACCATATTTAACTAAGCACAAAATTAACTCCTTCAACAAAATATTCTCATGCACATGCATCCGTACAGATTAATATATTCTTTAAGAAAATCACTTGTTAGTGGCTAGATTCTAACCTGAACCACAATGATTTATACTCATGATCTCCACTACTCATCTTCTCCACACGTTGTGTGCCAGAGCACAACTTGCTTGTATCACCAGCAAGGTTCCCTTCAGTACACTGGTCACCATCCACCTACTGTGGTGATATGTGAAGTGGTGGATTGAGAGAGAGCACAGAGAGTCACAGCAGACGGTGTTAAAACTGTAGCAAGCTGTTTTCTTCTTCCTTGCCATTTATGTCTGAAAATGGGATATTATTGCTGGGCCTGGATGTGGAAACTCAAAAAAAAAAAAGTCCAGGCAATAGCAACAAGGAATGTTGCTTGCTCAGCAAGATTTGGGAAGAAAGGAAATGATCTATTTTGTGAATTGAAATTATCCCCTTAATGAATTTGGCTCACTATTTCTAGTAAAAAAAAAAAAAAAAAAAAATAATACTCATGCTTTATTTTTGTTTTAAAAAAAAAAGTGTCAGCTCTCCAAAAATACTGAACAGCTGTCCTGAAATAGCAGATTTCCCTCCATGTTTTTTTTATGATTCAGTCCATTCCACAGTTTTGCAGTGAGAACTGCAGACAGTTCTATTTTGCTTGCAGGAAATATGCACAATATGGCATGTGCCTCAATCTTCTGTGATTAATGTATAAAAACAGTCAGAACATATTTATATGATGGCTTGTAGAATTATAGAGATTGATCTTGGTTTCACTCATGGCCAATGACTAAGGAGCACTTTAATCTGCTACAGGTGAAAAGGTAATGCAAACACTCTTGTGTTTATTTAGGACAGCTATTGGGAATATTTCATGCCATATTTCAAATACAAATACTCTTTGGCTGTCTCCAAGTCAAGGAAATATAAAGTCATTAGTATATGGTTTTCTACAATCTATTGTAAATATTAAAATTACACAGGTCATTTGACCCAAATGGAGATTTCTGCCTAGTTTCTTCACAATCCTGGCTTCCATGAGACTGTAAGAGGAAGCAGTCTCCACCATGGCATCACAGTGCTGCAAAGCTCACTCTATAATGAAGTGGGAATGGTATTTTAGGACATCTTTGGCAAAGGCTTCAAAAGCCACCGAAAGACAGAGTGAAAGTCTGCTGTCACACGAGTCAATGTTGGCTTGGGTTCATTTTCACAGCAACAAAGGAAATCTACAAGGATCTAAGGGGTGAGGTGTCCCATGCAAACCCATGCATAGAGCAACTCTTTGGTAGGGTCACAATTTACTTCACATATTTCCTCTCAGGAGGTTTGTGTGTCTTCTGAAAGCCGAACTTACAAGTCTAACACTACCTAATGTACTTCTTGTGCTTCACATGCCACAAATGAACCTCCATCCCAAGCCCCTCTTTACAAAAATAACTTAATTTGATTCATATGTTTAGATAAAACACTAAGTCAAGGCACATTTCAGCAATGAATAATGAGATAAAACTCCAGAAGCAGCAAAGTGCTTATGCATCAAGTAGCATTCAGATCTCATTTCTCCTACTTCTCACCCATCCTAACCACAGCACCTTCCCAAAATCCCCATCTGCTTAACCTCTTTCATTGCTGAATGCCTGGAAGGCCTTAGGTATAGTAGCTTTTTTACATTTCATCCCTGCTCTGAAAACCATAGAGAGAGATTGGGAAAAAAATGGAAACAAAATTGAACAGGAGAGATTAGAACAACCCCAAACACATTCTGGGTCAAATAAACATCTGATACAGGGGCTACATCTTCACTGAAGTCAGTTAGATTTTCACTGCCTGTGGTCTTCAAGGTGAATTTGGCTCATGGTATGGCCTGAGATAACTCATTGCCTGAAGCCTAGAGTACTTCAGCTCAGCCTTTCAGTGATGAAGAAACCACATACAACTGCAGAGTTACTTCCCATCTACTTTGAATATTCAAGTGACCCAAGTAGTCAGTCAGTCATGAACAGCAATATATGAAGCCTTGGGCAGTTCTAGTCTAGCAGACTGAAAATATTGGACAGAAGTTACATCCAGTAGCAGAAGGTTACTCTGAAAAATGAACTCCAGCTATTCAGATGACAACTCACTTCAGTCTAAGGTTAGTTATAAAAAAGCAGCCAGATACTAAATGCACTAGGGCTCTGGAGACCTGGGTGCAGTACCTGGCTCTAATAAATAGCTCTTTGGAGTGCAAATAGCATAAAGTCCTATCTAACCTGAGTTAGGAGCTTCACTTCATACCCAGTCAAGACAGATAAGACTCCTGACGTAGTGTGGCCCTTTAGCACAAAGCTACTTCTCTACCTTGACTGCAGAGGCAATTTTACTCATTTCTAACACTGGGGGATAAATACAACCCCACTATGGCACAGCTCTTTCTCTTGCCCACCTTGCAGTTTTTTGGTACATGGGGAGATGCCAACAATGTTTACTGCATCATCTGACACACGGGGGACTTGCATCTTGACGGAGTTTGTGAGCAGTGGGATGTGTGTCACTACGATGGCCGCTGTCCTGCCCCAGCTTCACTGGGGGTGGATTAAAAGTATAAATGTGGCACAGGGTTGTACAACCACTGCTGTGAGACCATTCCAGCCTACATTATCAGTGACTTAAAACATATGCTAACTGATGCTTGCTGGTTAATCTTCAGTAGTAGATAAAGGCAGACAGCACTAAGCGGAATGTCACTGCTTCATACTCCATATGATATTGTCTGTGCAGAGGGGGCAGAGATGTGGACATCCTTGAGGACTTCCTCATTCCTGGAAAGGTATTCCTGATGGGGCGGGCTGGAGAGACAGCACATGCAGAGAAGCTTATGGAGTCACCACCTCCAAAAAACCACTGATTCACTGCCCTTCACAAACTCTAAACCCTTATAGAAAATAAATAAACTTAAAAAGTACCCTTTAACACTGTTTCACATGGGACTCCTCACACAAGTTTCCACAACACCACCCTACTTTGCCATGGAACAGCATGCTTCTAGGCATTCAAACACAGCGTTAGTATGCGGAGGGGTTAGAGAGAACAAAGTCAGATCAAAATATCATTTCATCCCTTGAGTCCAGGAGCTATTGGCTGTGAATATAAAGGAATTATCATACAGGAGCTGACTTCTACAGGCAGCCTGGCAGGAAAGCATTTCCCTTCAGGTTAAGATTCT
>NW_009917075.1:108011-124622 GCF_000696875.1 Nestor notabilis
CTTCACAGGGAGCAATAGAAATGCTCTGTTCCTTCAATATCTTTTCATTCCTTTTCAAGCATTTATACAAGTATTCAGAGGCTTAACCAGAAATGAAAGTAATTCATTTTAGGTTATGTGTATTAAGAGGCTCTGGGACTCCTCTACCTGTCTGACTGTGCTAAAGATTTTGTTAGCTGACTCTTTTTTTTAACCTCTGGTAACTCTCAGTAAATCCCAGGACTGCATTATTGTGTCCACCTGAAACAAATTCTCTTTTCACACTGGGAAGCATTCAAAGCATTTGAAGATGTATGGGATTCATTTGGCGTATTTATTGAAGAATTTAGTTGTAATTGCTTATAAACATCTGTTGCTTTTTAGCTCAGTAAGTGTAAATAACAGAAATATGATGGCATGTGCATGTCGGATGCCATCTCTTGGAAAAAACAAAGTTACATTTCTCTTACCCAGCACTTGATCACCAAAAAGAAAGGGGAAAAAAAGTACAACATACTGCTTGGGGAAGCAGAGTTGATTAATGGGCTAGCCTGTTAAACCATCTGCTCTTGAGGACCCAGCTTTGAATCCCAGTGCCCCTCGCTGGGTCAGCACTTTTTCTGGTGTTGAGAAGTGACATTAATGCTGCCAGCCTTTCTTTTTAGGAAGGAAGGAATAGTACATGGAATTTCAGTAGCCTTGGAAAAGCAGAAATACCTTCCCAGATTCTGAACACCAATGTTAGCAAAGTTTAGTAAAAAGAAGAAAGAAAAACAACAGGTAATGCTACAAATCAAGAGGACTAAGTTAAAAATGTCTCTCTGGAGCACAGAATAATCTCCTCATCCTTGGAATGCCACAAAATTAAAAGGAGAAAAAAAAGGACCTGGGGCTTCTCTGTGGCACACTGAATAAACGCACTTCCTGAGATAATCTTTGATAGTGTCTCTATCAGCTTGTCACTTGGTCGAAAGGTAATGCCGGCCTAGCAATAAATGCTATAATAATGCTTCAAAACCTTTGAACTAGGTATCACAAGAGCTGGGGGCAGTCAAAATGCCAAATAAAGTTAACTAAGCACAAGAGTGGAGGCCAGAGACAGATGCTGTGAGCTGAATGTCAGATCAAGGGATGAGATCAACAAGGTGCTTTAAGAGGCATTTCCTGGTTAACCCAGGAATCTCCAGCAACCTTTGTAGTCTTTCATCCAAGCCTTATTAAAAGAACAGAGCATGGGTTTTATAAGGAACACGGAGATGCAAATGCACGTTCATTTGAACTCATCAGGTCTCACTGGAATTGCTCTGGGTAGCTGCCCTCCCCAGTGCAATGTTTCAATTAAAGTTATCATAAATAGGATACAATGAAACGAGAGATTTCAGCTCTGAAAAGCTGACATAATTTTTGGTTTCTTGTCTCCAGTGCCAAGTGCATTACTCCATAGAAATTACTAACAAGTCCTCTCTCCCCCATCTCTCATAAAACTTACTAACAACCTTTTTCATCTATAGTAACAATTAATTAGCAGTTTACTCGTATTTTGTGCATGAATAGTACTTGGAAAATGAATGATAACTGTACAAAATAGTGTTCACTGCAATACAGACATTACAGTTAAATATGGCATACATGAAAACTGTGGCAATTCAAAGCTATGGCAGCAAAACCCCAGCAACTATAAGCACTGGAAAGACTTGAGGATGCCAGCAGGATTGCTAGCCCAAAAATCTTTGACTCAGCAAGAAATGTCCCTTTGGCATCTAGTGTCAATGCGTTACTGCAGCATTTCCTCTAGCAGCCACCTGGGAACAGCATTTCCAAGGTGCTGGTGATGTCCTAGCAATTTTAAATACACTTGCTTCTCAACTCCAGTTTCAACTTGGTGACTCTGGGCTGCGTTTAGACCCTTACTATACATACCTACCTTACATCACCACGCTTACTTCCACAGCAGGCTGCAGAGGGAGCCAGGAACTGGCAACCTGGAAGACCAGGCAATCTGAATGGCTTTTTGCTTTCATGGACATAAATATATATGTGTTTGTATGTAAACACATTATGATTTTTCATACTTGTTACTGACATCCTGCTATCTTGTACAATCCCACCTTCTCTGGTGGAATGCAGATATTTAGTTATACATATGCAGATACATGTGTTAACATGGTACATATGCCCAACAGATATTATGATGACTCTGTGGCAAATAAGGAAACGTTCTCCCAGATGGAAAACACCAAAAGTGGTAATTTCTTAATTTATATTTTTTTTCCAAGTGAATGCAGTTATCAAGTCCTCTTGCCATGCCTCTCACAACACAGACAGAATCGTGATCCAGTGTTTTCAGACTCGAAGGATTAGCCATATGTGTTTCACTGAATATGCTGAGCCAGATACCACCGCCAGCGCTCACCGAACCCTCCCCCAGCTGCATGTGAATAACACAAGGGAAAATCTGCCTCTGATTACTGAAAAAGATGCTGTATTTTCCCTCACAACTGATAGTTTGTGCTGCTGGCAGTGTAACACCTAACACTGGTTTACGGTACATCTCTCCCCTAGCTCCTCTACCCTTGAAGACATAGGAGAAGTAACAAAACTATGCTGTTCCCACCTCTCATCTTTCACGTGCCTGTGTGTGGTGTTGCTTCTTCTAACACGCACTGATCACTGTTGCCACAGTAGCCCATGTATTAGCATCGTTAGGTGAGCCCTGTTGTGCTGTGCTTTGTAGAAATACACTTCAAGAGAGTTCCAAGTACCTACCAATTCTAACAGATGAGAGAAAAAACGGCTGGAAGGAGAAACAAAGTATAGATGAGACCAAATGACACATGCAAGACTTAGAGGAAAGGAGTCCGATTCATCCTGCCCAGCACATTAATCTGAGGGTACTGTGCTTTCCTCCATTTATCTTTCAAACCTGCAGCAGAAGACAAGCTTGAGCAGCAAATTTTTTCACATCAAACAGCCAGGAGATGTTAGAAACAGGCAGTAATGGGTGGCTTCTGACTGAAATAGTCAGTAACGTCAATATTTATTATACAGCTATGTGTATTGATTGTGCAGTAAAATGATCTGAAGTAATATATGCTATAATAATAATTGAACTCCATTCAGAAAAAGAGCATTGACGTGCAGAGAAGGAAAAAATCACGAAGGACTGTATCCATTTATTAGATTAGTTCATGTGGGCATCCGATTACTGAGCAAATAGGAATAGCTACTACAAAGCACTACGCACCTCGCATGAGCTAAACAAAAAGAATCTGAAATACTCCACACTTTTTAAATACTCCATTGCAGCTCGCTGGGGTTTGCCAGTTCAGAGCAGCTGAGAACTTGGCTGTAGCACTCTGCAGTTCAAAATCTGGAAGGTGCCCTGTGTTCTCACTCCCTCATTTGCCTTTTCTTATGAGTGACGAATGAATTTCTACAATCAGCGTTACCACACGACACACCAGTGCAAACAGTGTGCTGAGCTTTCACCATGAGGGTATGACCATTTACAGAGTAGAAACCATTAAGTCAGAAGAGATTTGGGTAAAATAAGACTGCACTTCCAAATCCAAACGGATGCAGCACCTCTTAATTCTCCTCTGTCCTCTTTCTTTAAATGTGGGTTAAGAAAAAAATTAGCCTGCTTTGGGATTTTCTTTGTTTTTACCATCTCTGGTGAAATTGGATTTATTTAACTAAACTGCCTGTATATTTAAGTCTCTAAGTTTACAAATCATCCACACAGTCTTCCCAGGCTCCATTTTGCCTAATTGCTGGCAAAAATTCCAGCCACAGGACTGCTTATACAGCAGATTTTCCATTCCTTTGCCAGATGACTGATTTCTTTTTGTTTTGGGTTTGTTTGGTTTTTTTCTTTGCTTTTAACAGGGTAATGATAATGTTCAGCATTGAATTAGTAATGAAGTTCCAGTTAAAGACTGTGAAACTGGTTGGATTTGCAAGTATTTTCAGGAGTATTCAGCTACATAGTACCTGGTGTGGACAAAGCCAAATATTGGCAAGGAACCAAAGCCATCCACTTACAAAGCTGTCTGCAAATCTGATTTTGGTTACTCTTGTAACCCTTGACTATGCACTGACCTCAAACATTTTCTGCCTTCCAGGAAAAGCAGTAGTGATATACCTTAGGAAAGACCATAGTTCTGACCCAGTTTGAACCAGTAAGCAGCAGAATTGTCCTGATGAATGTTTCCAGGCTGACCACAAGCTGAAAAAAGTGGGGGTTTATAAGTTCTAGATAAACATTTAGAATTTTGCAGAGCCTCACACTGCTATGCTGGTAGTCATACAGCTCAGCAACACACACACCTCTAGCCTGTATCCTCCAGGTACACCTGACTGGGACCAAGAGCATTCACATGAGGAGTAAGAGAGATGTTGGTGACCTGCCTCAGAAACCTGCAAAAATACAAATAGGTTCAACTAACATTTAATTTTGTCCACATACCTATGTCCAAAGACCATATCTCTTTGCAGCAAGCCTTTAACAATGGTACAGAATAATCCGATTTACCAATTGTGCTCAGAGACATACCAGGAGCTGTAGAGATGACCATTATAAGCAGTGCTGAGCTTAAATGCCTTTCTTCTCTAGACTCTGCACACCTGGTTTCATGCCTGGATGGCATGAGTACAAAACAAATTTGGCCTGGGCCAGTCAGATACATCCTGTGGAATTAACAAGATCCATTTCTACCTGTTTACTCAAGTTACTTCTATCAGTTAACACAAACTACAAGCAAAACAAATACCAATATTTTTACAATTTCTTCGAATAGCTACACTAGAACTAGAGGATTTTCCTGTGACACTGCTGGGCTGCATCCCGGAGAGATGCTTTCAGCACTTCCGCTGACACTCGTTAAACCCTGAACATCTGTAATAGCAAATGAAAGCACCTCCTGGAATGGCCTTTCTTATGCTTCTTTTAGTTTCTAATTCTTTTCTCTTTGGTCTAAGAGCAGCTTTGCTAGGCTCGCTAAGACTGCTGTAAACAACACTTAACAAAAAGCAGTATTAAACAGCCGAAGGCAGATAAAATTGGCCAGGATTAAGTCCACAGTCCATCTGTGTCTCCATGTAGCATGGAGTTGTAGGTAAGAGTCAGGATCAAACAGAGAAGTAGCTCCCCTGACTTCATTGTCCTTCTTTGTCTTTGTGTGTTTTTCTTGTCCTGTCCTCAAGGCAGAGGGGGAATTAGGCTCTGAGACAGCAGCAACAATAATAGCTCCAACACAAATCCTCCTGTCTCTGGGAAGGACAACTTATCGCTATTATCTCCCCATCAGGGAAAAACCTTAGTCTCCACCACTAAAACGAAAGGGACAAGAGGCTGTTGCAACAAAAAATTTACTGAATAACTGACTTTATAAATGTTTAAATGTTGTTCACTTTATTTACTGTATTTTCTAGTATGATAAAAAGATAGATAGCTAATGATCTTTTGTGGAAATCTAGAGTAAAGTATGGTTTTTACGTTCAAAATGCATGGGTTTATTCTCCCTTTTATTATCCACTGGCAGCGACAAGTTAAGGTTTAAACTTTTGTTCCTTGACCATTTTTCCCAGCAAGAGTAAGAAGACAACCTCTAAATCCCACCCAGTAGTGAAGCCAATCTAATTCAAAAGTTCCTGTTCACTTTAATCCTCTCATGTCAGAGAAATTCCCATTTCCAGGAAACTTCTGCTTCAATAACTGCTCCAGCACTCAGTATAACACAATACCACCAAGAGGTGAGCTTGCCCAGCTGCCTGCAGGTGGTAAGAGCAAGGGGTCGTGCCATGGAGGTACACGGGGGGAAGCTCTCAGCCTGCATTCCCCCACCAGCTCCAAGCCCGGTGCCTACCCACAGCTGTACCCATGGATTAGGAAGCCCTGCGCCATGCTGCCAAAGGTAAACTCCTCTACAGCACTTACTTGTGACCCCACCGATGCCACTGTGCTTCACAGGCGTTACACCAGGACACTCCAGACCCTACTGGACTTTGTGATGGGGTCTAGAGACATCTCAGTATTTGAGATTTCAGTCACTATATTAAAAAAAAGAGAGAAGAGAAGGGGTGGGATGAAAGCAGAATCCAGATGGAGGAAAGGAGCACTGTCTCATTTGGTTTTGGTTTAAAAGGGCTTTTATTTTTTTTCCCCTGAACTGAAACTGGTTGCATTTAGCTTGCAGCCCTATTTGTATGGTGCAGATACACTAATGATTAATGATGTGCCAAGTGGTTCAGAGAAATTCAATTCAGACCCACAGATACTTGTCAGTCCCCAAGGAACGAGAGCGTTTTTTAAAACTGACCCACTAATTACCCATGAAAAGATTCAGGTAGTAGAGCACACTTGACCTTATTCTCAATGGCAGCAGCAGATCTGATTCCAGGGAGTTTCTTTTACTTCTTCAGTTTTCCTGCCTTACAACTTGAAAGGCCA
The DNA here is from genome assembly GCF_000696875.1 of Nestor notabilis. Lineage (NCBI taxonomy): Eukaryota > Metazoa > Chordata > Aves > Psittaciformes > Psittacidae > Nestor > Nestor notabilis. The sequence goes on from NW_009917075.1 coordinate 114,442, forward strand.
AAGTCAGCTTCTGCTCCTCGATAGTCTCCTAAATTTTCCAGATGATATTTTACACAATGATATGTCATTTCACGTTGTATCAATCACACTACAGTATGTCACTTAATATAGCATAAGGCAATATGATTGACACAATCTGAGATGACTTGTCACAACACAACACGTCAGCTGGGACATTTGTATGTTTTGGTTTAATGTACACACACACACGGAGCCTTCAAAGGGAGGGGGGTGGAAGGAGAACACTCTCCCCCCTTTAAAAGTTTTCACAACACTTTCCATTGCAGTGATTGATAAGCATCTGTTAAATATACCGAAGGTTCTTCAGTTCTCTCTCTAGGCTACCTCTAATAATAAACTACCAGAGCTTGAGTTTATTCCAACCTCTATTTATAATGGACACCTTCTCCTGACATGCAAAGCACCCTGTTCACAAGTACAGCCTTACTGCTAGGGAGTGGCATAATACAAAAACTCATTACAATTAACCACTTGTCCCTTGGTGGCATCCGATGCTAATTCAGCTCCCAAACAATTAATTTGGAGTAACCTCACAAAGCAATCCCTGAGCAACAGTAATTGGCTAATTCCCATCCACTTATGGTTATGCTCATTATTTTACAGACAACTTTAAATCATGCTGTCATCACTAGTTCATGCTGTCACCGAGGCAATTCAGAAGGATGAGTTACTACACCCGCGATCACTTGTAACCCGTCTGCGGAAGGAAAGGTCTGTCCAGGATCTCTGGGAAGGTGGGAAATCCCAACTGCGCTCTCCAGGGGTTTGAGAACACAAGCACAGATGCAAGGAAAGCTGCGGAAATTACACGACTTGAATTCCTAGTGAAGAACCCCGCTTCTCAATGAAATTTTGAGGAAGGTATGTTTGCCATAAGATCTCCAGGCAGAGAAGCCTTGACTGGGCACTTTTGAGTCATGTTATCAGATTAATCACAGAATCATGGAATGGTTTGGGTTGGAAGGGACCTCAAAGATCATCTAATTCCAACTCCCCAGCCACAGGCAGGGACACCTTCCCCTAGAAGAGGGTGGCCCAACAGCCCCTGAGTCCAACCTGGCCTTGAACACTGCCAGGGAGGCGCCACCCACAGCTTCTCTGGGCACCCTGCGCCAGCGTCTCAGCACCCCCACAGGGAAGAGCTTCCTTACGTCTCATCTAAATCTACCCTCTTTCAGTTTAAAGCCATTTCTCCTTGTCCTGTCACTACATGTGCTTGTAGGTCCCCTTTAGGCACTAGAAGCTGCCCTAAGGTCTCCTTGGAGACTTCTCCAGGCTGAACAACCCCAATTCTCTCAATCTGTCTTCATAGGAAAGGTGCTCCAGCCCTCTGATCATCTTTGTGGCCTCCTCTGGACTCACTCCAAAAGCTCCACATCCTTCTTATGTTGGGGTCCCCATTGCAGAACACATTACTGCAGGTGGGGTCTCACACGGGTAGGGCAAAGAAGGAGAATCACCCACCTCCCTAGACCTACTGGTGACACTTCTTTTGATGCAGCCCAGGATTCTCTATATTCCTAGAGCTTGGCTATATGGCAAGGCACAGACACCTACCAGCTAACCAGGCCATGAACAAGGAGTTCAGACATGTTTGCGCCTACCTGCAGGTTTGATGTTTTTCTGCTCCATGCCTCAATTCTCTATTTAGCAAACTGAGTTTGTATTTCACAGGAGAGTTTTGAAGCTAAAACTCACAAATGGCTGAAAGATGCACTGGGGCTGTTGAAAAGCAGAGTACAGAAGGATTTCATGAGCTTGTTAAAAGTAATCTGGATCTTTCTTGGACTGCTGCCACTTTTTTCATCTGGGGAAATAACTTAGAGTGGCAACTGTACAGCCAGATGTTGCAAACCCAGTATTTTAAGTTCTTTTTTGTGGCACAGTGTGGTGCTACATAGAAATATCCAAACATACTCTAAATATGTCAACTCAAGTAGCAGGAGTGGTATGTTCTGCCCAAGACAACTCTGTCATCAGTCAAAAGTCGTAGCAAAAACTATGTGATTGACTTAGCATCTCCAGCAAAGAGATAAGACAATTCTGCCATGGCATATGGTGTATCCTGACCTGACAAGCAGATGTAGTGAAGTCAGAAGTGCAGGTATCTGCATAAATGCCATCTCAGATCACATCTGAACAGTGGTGCCTGGCCAGAAATGCAATATCCCGTGTTTGTTCTGAGGTTACAGAACTACAGAGAGTGAACAAGGAAAATATTAATTACATCAGATCCATAAGAAACTTGTCCCCCCCAAAAAAGAATCTTCAAAGACTAAATGCTTCTATTTTCCCCAATATGTTCACCAGAGTTTTCAGTAACATGGAGATTCAATTTGTATCACCCATATGGTGAGCTGGTTTTTAAAATTCAACATGCAAAGATATTCAGAAGCAATCAGTAATTTCTAAGCAACTGTGAATCAAGAAATGCACTGTTCTGTCATTAGTATTTCTTCCAAGTACCATAGTTCTTCCTGCTTCTCAACCTGCATTTACAGATGGGGTAGAATCTCAGTGGCACAGAAAGAGCAAGAAAACTGTACAGATGAGACTGAGAAGGCATCATGTTTCAGTTGCAGTATTCCTAATCTGGGGAATCAGAGACCTCAGTAGCACAGGCTGTAAAATAGAAGAGATTACATCCTTGCGTAGTACACTGTCACAACTCCCAATGTCCAGCTCAACATGTTTAGTATATCATAAATACCAGCTACAGAGAAACCCATATGGACCAGTAGGATATGGGATTTTTTCCTAGCTGAAAGATAATCAAAAGTTCAAAGGCAGAGAGATCAGTACTGAGAATTTCCCTCCTCCCAAAAACACGACCCTAATCAGCAGCCCTTCCACAGTGCAGCACTCACTGCTCCTGGGCTTGCCCCATCCCACGTCACCTGGTCCCTTGTCTCAGAGAGGCATTTTGTCACCCAGAGAAACCCATCTGAGCAAGGCACAAGATTGAACCCACAAGTCAGTCATAGCATGGAGACGTGACCATGAGGTGGATGCTGCTTCCACAAGCAGCTCCTTCCTTGTGCAGAGCCAAAGCTGTCAGTTTTACACAATCCCTGTACACTGCTTATTGCTGGACTACTTTGTGGTTTAGGGAAAGGAAAATAATTTTCAGTAGTTGATCTGAATTGCAAAAACACAAGATAGAAAAAAAGTAACAGGAAAAGCCACTTCAGATTGAGGACACGTGAACACCCGTATAAGGAACACAACACAACTAGAGCCATACTGTTCTCCCTTCCCACCTCCAAGCTATTGCAGGTATAATAAGTCCTGCAGGTATAATAAGTCCACTCTCCCTTATGCTGCAGGTTCATGAGAAATTCTTCAATCGACCAAATTATGTTTGTAAAGGCTGTATCAGTTTCCTGAGGTAATTCAATACAAGGCACTGGGTGGCAGAGAGGGACAGCATGAAACAGATACAAGCTGGAAGGACTGGGAACAGCCTGGCTACCTGAAACAGCCATTATGTCTGAAGATGCAACCACACATTCCATTTGGTTAGGTGCACATTACATTTCTTTTGGTGGTTAAAGCAGTGCCTGGACACTCAGTGATCTTTTGCAGCAGCACTTGTTTGAGATAACTTGTTTCCACATGGCTGTTACAGAGCTAGCCAGAGAATTTAGCAGGTTAAAAATAACCATGCAAATAAAAACAACAGTAATGCCCTGACCCCAGTATTTGGGTTAAATATAATCTAAACTGCTGTCACTACCAGGAAAACACTGCATAGAGTTTCAGTCGCAGGGACAGCACCTGAGCAAAAATCCCTCTGGAGCAACTAGTCAGTACAATCTGAAAGTTTCATCATGAAAAGCACTGAAGAAACATCACCTTCCCCTCATATTGTGTGAATTGAGAAGGCTTAATCCCCACAGAATACAACTACAGTATTAAACAATACTAATCCTTATTGCTGCACATAATCTGCATATAAACATAGGCCAATACAAAATGATACACAAACAAACCCCACCTTTTTCTGGCTTTTATGTTGTCAGTGACATAATTCCCATTTATTTCAGTGGGGAACACGGCTGGGATTGGCCTTTCAAATACATCACCTAGCCGATGCACAACCAGCACTGAGCACAAAGCCCACTGGTTGCCCAGTTTCTCTATTAGCCCCCCAAAGCAGCTTTCGCAGTGCATTTACCCAGTGGTGGAACACGTTTGCTTGGTAGGTTGTTCCAAATCTTCTCCCTGACAAAGTTTCAGCTCACTAAGCTGAACCGAACAAATGTGACCCGCCAGCGACTTACTAAGGGACATTAAAGTTCTGGATTTGAAAACCCTGGAGCCAGAAAGCCTACGGCAGAGCCAACTCCAGACCCAACGTGACCGTCATGTGAAACTTGATTTGAACTTGGAGGGAACACCTTCCTTCATCCACAAGGATTTGCAACCTTTGAGTTTCTACTTTGCAATTCTCATCAGAACAAGCCCCAACTCTCCAAGCAATCTTTGGTCAACATAGTCAAGTTTCACACCAGTTTCTCATTAAAATATCACACAGAACTTCTAATTTGGTGTGACTTCAATGCTCATGGTTATTTGAAACTGATCTCATGAACATCAAAAGTAGGTCAAAGCTCCTTCAGCAAAGAGTATTTAGAAAAGCAAGAGTAATGCCGCAGTTCGAATCGGTTTTGAGTTGTTAATAGCCTCTTCGCAAGTGCTTGCAGGTTGGATTGCCAGCACCTCACATGGTTTTAGCTGAACTTAAGTGTGGCTCATTATTATATCCATAAGTGTAGCTAATATCACACATGATCACAAGCTCTGCAGTGGCCTTGGTAAAATTACAAACTGGGATTCAACCTTCCATGAATTTTTCTAGTTCTCTGTATTAAAACTCCAACATCACTCCAAGGTCCTTCGTATAGTTTAATTATATACCTTCGGTCTGGCATAGATAATGAGTACATGTATTGCTGGTGATGAGTTAGAATTATCACCACCATTTCATTTATACAATTTGATGGAATAACGGAACAGTAAATTCTTCCCCTGGTAAATGTATTAAGGGACAGCTCCTGATGGGGCTCTGAAGGAAGGAAAAGGCTTCTCTGCCAGCAGGAGCAGAATGTGCACCGCAGACAGCTTGCTGCCGTGGAAAACTGACTTGAATTAAACCAGTTAACTAGAGTGATCAAAGTCATTTAGAAGAGACCTGCCTGGAACAATTCTCAGCAAACAAAATGTGCTGGTTTTGTCAAAGCAGGAACATTTCACAGCAATATCTGTTTCAGTGGAGTTTTCACAAGGAGATCTCTGAGGCCTGGGCTAGACCACTCTGATTCTGGGAAGGAAAGAAATCATAAACCTGAATTCTTTCACAAAATTCCCTCCTGTGAAATGCTCAGGAGCCCTTGTTTCTGTTCTAACAACGAAGAAAACCAAATACTTTAAAACCTCAACAGTTGTTGTCATTGCCTGGCTGGCCCCATGCTGAAAAGGTATTGCTGACTCTGACTGCTAGCTCTAGGTAGTACAAAACTTGTGGTGTGTAAGTTAGGGCCACCCAGTGATGTGACGTGTGTATCTGTAACATAAATTTCAGTGAGACCTTTAAGATCAGATTGTGCAAAGAGTGAGAAAGATACAACATTTTCTTTTTTAAAATGTACAATGTTGTTACTCATTTCCTTGTTGACAGCAGCCCAGCACCAGCGAATCAAGCAGGTGTGGTAAAAGAGCTGTGGAACGGCCACAGAAGGCAGCTCTACTGATGCAGATCAGCTGCGAGGAGTAAAGATGTGTTAAAAAAAACCCAAACCCAAAAAGCTAAATCTAACAAATACTGCATCTTTTAGTTCACTTTGTACTGGTACTTTATTAACTTTTTTTGAAGTGAACAAGAGTTGACACAAAGGACCTTAAAGGTTTAACATAGGAAGAAATGTTTGCACCACTAAAACCAAAAAAAACCAAACAAAAAGAAAACCATAAAAAAGTGGGTTTGTTGGATTTTTCCCCCCACTAACACTTGCAGTGAACTTTCTCTTAATAAGGTTGTCAAGGGAACTTCCAAGAAAGTCTCAGCACCCACTTCTTACCTCCTCTCACTGCCATAATTTCTATCATGCCTTTCTCAGCCTCTCCCACCTCAGTGAAGAGCTCATCAATCCTCTGGCACTCTCCCCTGACCTTTCCAGCATTGCCCCACCTGTCTGTGGAGCTCGGTTCTCAGGCTTCACTGCTCAGTTTCCCAAGCTACAGCATGAGCAGTCCCAGAGCATGATCTCATCTGCCATGTTTCATCACAAAGCAACAAGTATTAACACTTGCATAAGCTTTTCTCCATTAAGCTTCTGCAAAAGCATACCCTGCAACAGAGGGGCAGCAACAAGGCAAAGAGCAGCAAACGTAAGAGCTGACGATGACCCAGCACAGAACAGAGCCCTCAGATCCTGCTGCAGAAAAAAAAAGTCCAGGAAATTTCAAAGTGTGAACTGCACTTGTTTGCCCCATGTTGCATTCACTAAACCTGGACTTTTTTAGGCCACTAGTGACACCTGTTTTGGGGCACACACTTTCTTCACCATCAAAGCTCTGTTGTTGACTGCAGGGAGAATAATCACAGAAACCCAAGAGGTCATAACTCCCATGATAGGGTATGAAGTAGGGGTGGGAGGGAGAAGCAATTTTCTCATCTAACCTTGTCCCAACCCTTTAAGGGCTTAATAAGATCATAACCAACACCTTGAATTATATCCTGAAATAAACAGGTAGCCAGAGCAGAGCACAAAGCTCAAGATTTATGGTCTAATAGTAGGTGACCTTCAAGAGGAAGGTTGCTTGTACTCGCTGAAGTCCTTTGCAAGAGCAGCCCCAAGGACTGAATGCTAACCTTGACGTGATGAAGGCATGGAGCACATGCGTCACTGGGAAGCCATTTCCACTTCCAGAACAACCATAAATGAAAGAAATAGTATCATGAGGATTGAAACTAATGAAGTCTGGTTTCTTTCTTATTTGGTTCTTTTGGCTGGTTGACTTCTAAGATGGCACAAGACTCTGAAGGTTTTCTGGCAGTAGGAGTATTATGAGATTCCTTTTTGTGTGGATTCTCTGGCACTAAGTAACTTGTGAACTCACAGCAAAACCATGCTTTCAATAAAGGCTCTAACAGTGTACCTCTATCCTATCCAGTTTCTTCTTTTCCTCAACACTAGAGGAACTTAGTGACCTTTGAGCTTAAACTCTTATTTCACATGCGTTTAAGAATGAACAACACTAACCTGTTACATGAAATAAGGGGAGCACATACAAAGATTACAGATAACCTTCATTTTCCTTTGAAGCCAAACCTAAGATGATGGTTGCCTAAGCGGGCAAGATTTATTCTCAGCAGCAGTGAGGGGATGTTTTCTGAAGAGAGCAACAAGGTCATCATTTGACCTCTAGTGAATGATCAAGACACATCACACCTGAATACAGCTGACAGCTTGTGGAAATACCATGAGCCAAAAGCAATGCATAAAATTGTGTGACAATAACCAAGCAGGGGGTTCAGTTGCCTGCACAGAACTGAAGGACCTGTCTCAGGCCAGTAAGCAGATGCTACAGTTTCCTTACTCTATCTGCTTGCAACAACCCATCTTAGCAAACAGACCATAAAGTCACTTCCCTACCCCTTTAAAGCCAAAAGCTCCTCCACATGAGGGGGGAAATAAGGAGTGGGGTGGGCAGGCAAGGCAGAGTGAAGAATTGGTGGCTTTCAGTTCCATGACAAAGAACATGCTTCTGATTTCCAGTCCGCCAGTAAGACAAGTTTATCAAATACTCTTTACAAGGAAGGTTAGATCCAGAGTAGAAAACCCTGGGCCAGACCAATTCCCTGGATACTGCTGAGCAGTATAAATCAGTGGTGGTTCCCACTTCAGCAGTGCCCATTTCCTGAGCTGAACCACAAACCTCCTGGTCCAGTTCTGCTTACAGATTTTATGTAGAGCCAGGACACACATTGCTCAATCCTACTTTTCCTCCACCCTAAGTCATCTGCAGATGTATTGGTCCCAAAGGCCACTACTTGAAATTTCCACTACCTCTTTGAAAAGTAGAAGGGCTCAGTAACCAGCACCATCTTTTAAGAAACTAAAAGTAAAACCAGGGGTGCAATAACAAAAGCAACAGACACTGGTTAGGCAGGTGGCTGAGTTTTATTTAATCCCAAACCTGTGCTATAAGGAAAGAGGAAACACAGCCCATTCTGTGTTGTGATTAATCCTAAAGGTTAATTTTGTTGCGGGCACATTGTAAACAAAGGAGATATTTATTTCAGAATCCAAGTACGTCGCAACAGCGGGAAGGCAAAGGAAAGGGCAGTTTGCACCGCGGATTAAGAGAAGGCTGCAAGACCTGGCGAAGCCAGTGCTGACAGATTCCCTTATTAAAAAGTGTAGCCTTGTGGAAGGCCTGCCATTGATGGCTCTGACGTGGCCAAACTTCAGAAAACCAGGCACAATCGGAAGACTGTGCTGTGGCAGGGACAGTGGGGCGAAGGGGCACTTCTAATTTGTCAAAGTTGTATCTAATTCCACTGAACAAAGTTCGTAAAGAGAGATGAGCAGAATCCACAAATGATTGCTCATTCACCAAGCCCTGATGGAAAGATAGGCCAGCACACAGCTTGGGCTTTGTAGAGTAACCTGAGCTGCTCCAATCAACTCTGGATAATTCTGCCTTGTGGGCATAACAGTTTTCCTTGTTTCTTCTTTAATAGGATTATTCCTTACAATATTAAAAAGATAACATCAGTGTCTTTCAGTGTCCCCATAAACTATTTCTAGGTATATGAATGGATGCTTCAGGTGGTTTTGTTACTATTTCTGATACAGACTTAAGAGAAGTGAAGATCTAAGAGAAGAATTTGATTCAAGTCTGATATTTATTCTGTAAATAAATGAAAATCTCAAACGTTCTTTTAAAAGAGATACACTCAAAACTAACACAGTAAACCAGAAGAAAATTATTATGTTGTGTGTGACTGTGAGCCAACCCCTGGATTCACTCCATTGATGAGAAAATCTTGTCAAATACAGGCAAGCAGGGATCTAGTTGTATTTACTGCAGAAGGAAACTTTCCGTTTATATCAATAGATGTTGGATCAGGTCTTCAAACAGTTCTTATGTGAGAAGAATAATGCATGTAAAAAAAAAATACTTCTCCAAATTAAAACAGAAGCCACAATATATTCTGCAGCAGCTTAAAGGTATTTTCAAACAACAAGAAGAAAGAAGGCAAACACCTTCACCATTCCTCTCCTCTCCAAGGAAAAAGAATTTATTATGAAGAAGTATCCCCATATGATATTGTCACCAAGGAATGAGCTCGTTTATGTCCTTGTACATTATTTTAAATGCAGCAGCCCTCACTGAAACTGTATGAAGGTGAGATTGAATAAGCTATGGATATCTTCATGCAGCAAATCAGGCAACCAAAATCAGTGTCCACTTTGAAACCATCAAAACCTGAATGGTTTGCAGCTACTTGAAACTTTCGTGAAATTATGTGCTAGAGAGTTTAAAAAAATTGCCCTAAAAGAACCTCTCAGCAGGGTTTTCAATTTATAAGGTACGCTATTTAGATGGGCTAATGCATTATTCTTCACTTCATTTAAAACCAAGCTACAGTGAGATGACCATTTAACTTTGAATTTGTCTACACCTGGATCTCGTACAACTTGCCCTAGCACAAATCTGGTGGTAGAAAATTATGGCTTACTGGGAGGCAGAACAAGTTTTCTCTGGAAATACGTTTTAGATCCCAGTGCTATTTATGGGTTTTCAGCAGCCTCAGCGGGCCCTGTATTCTCCTACATCAAACAGACCATGACCTGAATTCCTGGGATGCTATCCCCATGAGTATGACATAACAGCATCTGCTAGCTGCTACGATTCTGCTTAAAGGTGGTGCCCACCTTTTTAAGTGTGGCTAGTAACTTCAAGTGCCTGTTTACTGGTTATACAGCTCAGAATATTGTAAAGTTATCAAAATTTCATTATACATCACATAACCAATCTCATTAAAGGAGCACCCATCAGACAACCTGTAGTTTGAAGTAGCCAAAATTATCACATATTTGTTTTATAGATATATATTTTATATATGTATTTATATATACATATATATT
>NW_009917076.1:0-355 GCF_000696875.1 Nestor notabilis
GCCACAGACAGGTAAATTTCTAAAATGCTGTGTTCTTCCTTAATTCATCTCCATAAAAGGGTATTCAGTGCACGCAGTGATTTGCAGTATCATCTTCTACACAGCAGGTCATTAACACCCACATAATTTACCATGGCACGTAACTAAATCAGAACATAATGCCTCACAGCCACAGCACAGGTAATGTGAACAACTACACTAGAGGCAAACCAAGCAGTCACTCAGACCCTGTAAGGACCATACTTACTGAATATGTTTCCACAGTTCTTTAGCTTGTACATCTGAGTTTCTCCTATAAATGCCAACAAAGATAACAAAGGCAGAATTGTGAAAATGATCATCTGATGTGTGGCTG
>NW_009917076.1:619-820 GCF_000696875.1 Nestor notabilis
AGCTGAGGACCATGCCTTTTGGGATAATACTTTTGTAAAAGGCCCTCAGAAATGTCCTGTTGCCCACAGAGCCCTTTGTGGGCAGAAAGAGGGACAGACCACACCAGGCTGACACACCAGTAATCCTTGGCCATTTCCAGTGAACACCAGTAAAAAAGAACAGAAGACAACGTATCCAAACTGGAACCCCTTTATTTTTAT
>NW_009917077.1:0-11358 GCF_000696875.1 Nestor notabilis
GAGAACACAGCACAAACAGAAAAAAAATCTCAGGAACTGCATTAAAAACAACCAGACAGCCCAGGCCACTTTGATGTCAGTTTACCAGCTGTTTAGGAATTTCTTTGCCATATAGATGTGACTTCCAAGGTATAAAGAATCACTTCATTTTAGGTGTACCCTGCTTTCATGCCTTGCTTAAATCTGGACATACATCTCAATCAAGCAGTTCAGTGATGATTGCATAGGACTCAGAGGGGAAAAAATGATAAAAAATTAACTAAAATTTATTTGTCAGCTTTTTTTCACAGGCCTCCTATGTCATCATAGGAGCTTTGGGTGGAATCAGGCCAGCTTGGTACTTGCTGCCCTGACTGGACATCACCACAGGTCATCTAGAGACCTTTTTCCTTTTCTAAGGAATGCTTCCTTTTCTCTAAGTGGTCTGAAAATACGCAGATTACAAGTATCAAGGCACAATAATTTCAAATATTTATGAAGAGTGGTCACTTGCAGTGAAGTCCAAGCTATTTTGAATAGGCTAAAAATCCTAGGACACGTCCATGGAATAGTGCATTTTGCACATCTGAAATACTGTAGAGAAAGGCAAAGTTTTTTCCAAAAAAACACTGTTCAATGTCAGCTACACATAAGCAGAGCCAAGGGAACCAAGCTGAGCAATTACAACACTTTGTAGAGTCAGAAAAGTAAATAGCAGACTCTTATGAGAACAGCCACCATGATCCTAGTAGATCTCAGAGAAAGAGCTATGAAATGACAACAACAACAACAACAAAAAAAAGCAAGAGGAGAGTTCAACGTCAAACCAGCAGACTCTACAGTGTCATCTGTAAAATGATATCATCTGCCAGAAAGCCTGCTGCCAATTCATACATTTTTCTGCATTCACAAGTTACAAGTGCGCAGCTGTGAGGCTATTGAATTTCATGACTGTACATTTACAGCTTGTGAATTTGTCAGTAGGCATTTCCATCTTGATAATATTTGTTGAGAGCTGTGCAGCGTGTATTGCCTTTATATTAGATATGCTTAGTACAGTCTGCAAATGCTAATCAGAGAATCTCTGTTGGACCATAGTATAAGAATTTAAGACACACTATTTTCTTTTTTTCATTTATATTTCTTAATTTTCCAGAGCTCTTAATCATGCCTGGAACCTCATTGTAAAAAGTAGTTGAATATGTGTACTGAAATAGGGGAATGTCATCTCCTCACATTGTCATTATTTTCTGTTCTTTGCTTTTTTTGTGTTAAGCTCTAAGGAAATGTCATTTCCCGGCATGTAATACCTGAATGCCAGAATCTTGTTGGGCTATTATGCAACTGATTTTTTTTCTTTTTATTTGAACATGATAAATTTACAACAGCAGAGATTTTTAATGTACATTAATTAGTTTGCATTTCTAGACCTCTGAAAATTAAGGAAGCATTTCTTTGGTAAATGGAGGAAGCAAAAATGTCTGTTTAAAGTAGTTTGCTGAAGACCACTTAGGAAATCTCATTTTTAGCAACGGTCTATAAATGCATCTCTCTTAAACAGAGTATTCTAGAAATTCTGGGCAAAATTGTGCCTTAAAGGCACAGTTCTGAAGTAAAGGGATATCTGTATGGAAGAAAGAGACACCTAAGAAAGAAAGTCTTTTTTGTCTGGAGTTCACTTTGTAATATCTGGGCAGCACATTTTGCAGCAGGAACGCTGCCAAAAGCCTAGCTGTGTAGTAAATAAACATTTCAGGGAAAAGCTGACTGAAAGAAGATGGCTAGCCAAGTAGGATCTTGAATGTCTATTCATTTATTTCCTTTAATTCTGTCCTTGTACATGGCACCTGTATCTATATGGTTGGCAAATCACAGGTTCATCCATCAGAATCAAAATATAATTAAACAATACCCTGCTATGTCTCAAGTATCAACTCTTCCTGCTCTAAAATGCGGTCTGAAGAAGCACCCATCTCACCAAGAGAGAGCAGCAAATCCCCTGGTGCTGTCTCCTCCTAACAGCCAGACTTCCCCCTATCCTGTGACAAGTGCGATCTGCTTCATGAATGGAGTCATCACACAGAGGCAATTTGTGACTTTTTTGGGTCAACGTGACCACAAAATGCATCTTGTGAGAGGTCAGACACCAGTATAAATTATGCTCAATCGAGGTTTGGGATCCTAATGTCTGGACGACAACACATGGTTGGGAGGAGGCCACCACCTTCTCTGGCTTACCTTCCAGGTTAAATACCAGTAAGTACTCTCAGTCAGACCAAACTGCCTTATGGTAATAGATCCCACCTGGTAAAGCTCCTTGTGCAATGACTGTTGTAATTTGTTTGCATTCTTCATCACATCCTTGGTGCTAGTAAGTTCTAGGTTTCTCTTTCCGTTGTCCTGAAGGTTTCTTTAGCCCAGCAGTTACTGGAGTACATGCTAAAGGAAAAACTCATTTTGAATTGGGTTTTCCCAGTCTGTCACAATCCGTGGCTGCTGGAGCAGTGAGCTAATTCAAGTGCAACACTCTCTGGGATTATTTATCCCTTGCTGATGTGTCTGCAGTGCTTGGGGAATAAGAGTTTGTTGAAAATGATTGCCACAGAAAGTCCAGGTGCATCTTCTTTTTTCCATGGATGTGAATCTTATTTCACTTTCCTCATCAGGTTAGGGGAAGATAATGCTAAAAATTTTTGCTATCCATAAATGAATAAATAAACTCTGGAGTTCAAGTATGTGTGGCATCTTGCTTTTCCTTAGCAAGAGTTGTAAACAAACAAATCAGTCTTTTTTTCCACTACTTCTGCAAAACATCGCCAATTGATAATGTAGTGGTAATATTAACACATGCCTGTTCAAAAGTGTGATACATACTTTTTGGTCTTTGAGATTAGTTCCTCTGAAGTGCTTTTTCTTCTGCTGCCTGGCAAGGTTTTTGGCTCCACGTCAGTCTGGTAAGAAGACAGCTGCTCAACTTCTGACACAAATGAAGAAAATTGATTATATGCCATCTCCAAAATTCCCTTTTTCCCTGGCAGGCACTCCTAGACTGAGTGCTAGGAGTCATTCAAAGTTTTGGGCTTTTCTTTTTTAGTTTAGTTGGGGCAGGATTTGGGATTTGTTTGGTGGGCTGGGCTGCATCTAGTAACACTTAACACTTGCATAGAGTCTGTATCTCTGGGAACATGAACAAATACCATAGCATTAATATTTAAACTGCTTTTACAGTTTGCTCCTTAGCTGCTGTTGTGTACCAAATGATCACTAGCATGGTTTTGCATTATATCTTAGCAATTTATTTATCTCTCTGCCAAGGAAATGCAGGAAACACAAACTCTAGTGAGTATCCCCATAAGGGTGGGTCTTTGAGGTGTTTTTGTAAGGCTGGGTCTCCTGGGATATTTCTTTAAGGAGAGTAGAGATGCATATAGGTGACCAAGATGAATAATGTTTAGTCTCTGGCAAACTTTGTCCACCATGATGTTCCTCTGAACTCTCTGATCCTCTCTCTAATGTGTGAGCCTGGAGGTACTCTCAGGATTTTGAAGACCACTCATTACAGAGTACCTGTATTTGTTTTTTTAGCTGAATACAAAGGAGACTCCTTTTATTGTGCTTTGCTGCCATGGTTTTCCTGCTCCACAAGATAACATGAACTATATTTTCCATGTTGTTCCTCTTGGACTATTTCCTGAGTTAAAGTTTTCGTCTGCAAAAGACCTCAATTGCTTGGGACTGTGTAAGGGATACTTTCAGACCTGTCCATGTAAAAAGTAGTAAATTTATTGTGTTGCTATCCTATTACCTTAGAAATGAAACCCTACCCCAGTCTAGTTTTAGACTTTACTTCATTTCATGATTACCATTATTATTGCAAAGGTTTCAATTTTGATGCACAGTTTGCTATTCCTTTTTAAACCTCCATGGAAAAGAAGCTATGTAAAGATCTGAATAATGTACATGACATATGCTGCTTGTCTTGCAGATGGAACTGAAGAACCTGACATCAGTTTTCATTTTTGGAGCTGGAGGATAGAAGCAGTAAACTTTAGTCAGGAGTTTTTGGGACTCAGAGGTCAAACCATTCTAGCAGAGATGGTAAATAGACGGAGCAAAAATGATATGCTCAGACCTAGCCTGAAATTAAATATAATCTAGTTAGTGTTACCGTTACTTTACAAAGACACCATTTTCCTTGGGATGGCAAAACTTGGGTTCCTTGGATAACAGCAAAATCCTTTACCCAAAGTATTAACATTTGGCAAATTTGAAGGAATGGGCAGCAGGTTCTCCTAGTTTTATATATAGGGAAATGCTAATAAAAGTGGTGCTATTAACTTTGTCATGGCAATAAATGATGGCTATGTGCACAGCTCAACTCAATTTTCTTTGTTAGATGTGGAATTAATAACTACTATCAATTTTCATTACTCTCTACTGTTGTTACTTAGCAGTACCTGAAAGCTTGCATGAGATGTGTGATTCCTTTGCAGTAGCTATTATGCATGTGAAAATAGGACACACACTGGTAAAAATGATTTCTTTCTTTAAAGTAGGTGAAAAAACTCTCTCTATCCAAATATATTGAAGCTTGACTGCTATTAACTGAGTATTTTGTGATGGTAGTAAAATGCATTCTGATGAACAACTGTGAGAGATGATTAAATTCTTGCTTGAGGGAAATAAGTTAAAGCGAGGTTTTGTTAAAATAAAAAAAAAAAAAAATTCAAAACTTAAATGCTGACACCCCAAAATTCGATTTTGACTTCTGTTCTTTATTGGGAACTAGTAACGAGCTCAATCAAAAATGCCACTTTTCTGAAAAATATCTGGATGGAAACTCTTTAGTCAGCTCATTTAACAGCCGTTTGGAGGAGGCTACTCCATGTGCAAGAGGCTGAAGAGCGCTCGGTGGCAGCTGCACTGCTTTCAGAGCCGCGTGGATATCGCTCTCCCCTCCCAAAGGCAGCGAGGGCCCTGCCAACGCACAGCATCAACTTTCTGTCCATTAGCAGCTGAAATGGGATATGCTTGGATTGTATTAACTGGTGCCCAGTTTTGGTGTTTTCATCTCAAACAAATTCATTTTTTCATTTTAAGAGAATATGAGAATCTGGTTTTGGTCCAGCAGAGCTTTCCCAGAATAGTAGTTTTGGTTTGGATCTGGTGCAGGTGGGAAGCCCAGGAGTTGTGCAGCAGAGTTTACCTTTTTAAAAAATAAAGCTAGCTCCTTTGTCTCTTAGGCAACTGCAAAAATAACTCCATCAAGAATAAACCTGCAAACAAGGGCGAAAAAGCAGAACTGTGTGAAGACATGAAATATACTGGTTTAAATAGTCCTGTAAAGCTATTTCTCCTCCGGTACCCTTCCAAAGCTGTAATGATGTGCTCTGATTCTTAAACAGAAATCCTGATCGCATAAATTCAGAGGTTTCATCTGTATAGATCTGCAAATTGCTAAGATAGCGATACCTGGATATTTTATGGCACATCCTTAAGTCAATAGGCAAAAGGTTTCTGAATAAAAGCCTTAAAATTACCTTATGAATTATTAACTATTCCCTATATTACCTTTGAATTATAAAAGCGTAGAAAAATTGGGAGGAGAATTGAAAAACATCAATTTCAGGTTCTTTAAAAATGTGATACTAATCATTTGAGCTGTGTACATATCTTTTATTAAAGATAAAGAGAAAGCCATACTTTTTTATTAACTTGAGGATATGTTCAATCCACATGATTAAAAATCTCATTACTAACTCAAGTCAGGGAAGTGATTTATTGCTGAAACAAAATAGAAGGCATTTTGCTGCCCGTAGCTATATTTATAATGAAGAAAACTATCACTTTGTATCTACTTTTGTGTGTTAGGTATTTATAAGGGTAGATTCAATTTTTCTGGGACTTACGGGGTTTCACTGCACTCTGCAGCTGAAGTACTACTACCTTAAGAGGGAAAGCCTGGACAAAAATTATAGATACCAAGAGATACATTTTTGGTCTAGTAAATTTAGATGAAGGAAATGATTTTGCCTGATTAGGTAATGGGATGTGCAAAAAATCAGCATTTTATGCACAGGTACTATGTAAGTCTAGCTAATATTGTAAAGCAAATTTAGATATTTTAGGGATCCTTCATGCATCATATATACTAATACTTATTGATTAGCATAGTACAGCTGTACTGTTCAAAAAGAGCCCTTGAAGTGAAGTCTCAGTTTACAATGAAAAAAGATGATAGACTTAATGACATTATTATCAGAAATACTATACTACTTAGGGAAATATATCTACTGAACGTGTAATATTTTTGTCTTTTCTAAACCTTAAGAGGTCAAATATTTTGTCTAAGTGTTAGGCAGCTATATGGGTGCCTTTTACTGAAAAGGATGAATTTTTAAAATATTGAATTATGTCCAGTGCTATTTATATTACATCCTACAATGTAAAATGGAGATAATACTGAATTTATTTACATCACAGCAGCTGTGGAAAAACTGGGTTATACACACTTGCATATGAAGACAAGACATTAAATGGTGCCATCAGTTCCTGCAAGCCAGCAGAAATAGCTTTTCTCTTCCTGATAACCATGCCTGGATGGCTCCCAAGGCTGAGTGCTAGTTTTGCACATCCCACAGGAAGTTTGGATTCTCTCCTGCATCGTGGGTGGAAAATGCCTGGTATTATCATGACAGGTGCAATAGGTATTGAAACGTAAACCTTTCACTGATCCCGGGTAACATATTGCCAGTCCTGGGCTTTGCTCCAGAGGAGTGTTTTGGGAGAAATTACATATCTTGAAGTAAAGAAACATTTCTGGAAATAGGTTGCTTCAAAAATTTGGCAGCTCTTCAGATGTTCAAAATGTTAGAAGTAGTCAAGGCAGAGATCGAATGGTGGGTAGAGGGAGGCAAAGAAAGCAGTTAAAGGTGCATAATGTATTGTAAAACTGTGGGAGAGATCTGTTGCACAAACATCATGGTCATTTAAGGAGGAATTCATGTGACAGTTTGCAAAACTGTGGTAAATTAATTTGTTTGGCACTTTTACCCCTCTCGCTTGTTCTCAGTCCACTGTTCTATTTCTGTCTGGATTTGGTGTTCAATGCAGTAAGGAACTTCGCGTTCCACTCTCCAGTTTCAAAACTTCAAATATTAAAAAATAAACAAGGTGTCAGAGTATTTCTAATTTCTCAACTTAAAACTACGTCTTGATCATCTCAGCAGAGACCCAATGGAAAACATTTTGCGTGTGTGGTGCAGAAATGGCGAGGGAGCTGAGGGGACTTCCTCCAGAAGGTAAGATGGAAAAACTGTTTTCTAGCGAGAATGAGGAGATCTTCAGCTTGTCAGCAGATGTCAGCAGGCATGGCACTTTCAGCATGAGCATAGACTTTAGGTAGTTTGCAGAGCAGAACTAAACATACTATGTAAATTTGCAGGACAAGACTTAAATATTCTGTGTAAATTTATCTTCAATTTAAGCAGTTCCAGGATACCCAAAAGCATAGGAAACATAAGTGGTATTCACACTTCTGTTTGTGTTTGGCCAGTGCTAATTAAGCTACATGACTTTATGAGGAATGGCAGAATAAAAAAAAATGCCAGCAAAACATCTTTTAAAAAGCTCACTTAAATGTATCTCCGAAGTGGGTTTTATTGTCATAGTTTTGGCAGTTGAGGGAGGATCCTCAAGAGAACAAGAACTTGTTTTCTCTGGAAAATATGCTTTTCTTTCTTTTTTTCTCCTATATTTGCACATAAGTGTTGTTATGTTTTCCTTTCCATCTGGAAGGTACAATCTTAAAATGAAATCTTTATGTCGTAGCTTTGTGAAATAGCATCCAAGTAGGTTATAATGAACACATAAAACATTTTCTGATGATTAACAAGATACTTTTGCAATCTTGCTTTATCACGTGGAGGAATTTGTGTATGTAAACTCATTACATGCCAATGTCTGCTCAGCCTGAATCCTTTCAGGATTTCTCCAGCTTTCAAAGGAAAGTTTACATAAGTGTTTTGGATTGGGTTCAAAGTGTGACTATCCCACATTTCTGCACTTAGGTTTGTACCTTGGAGACCCTCAACACCAATTCTTTTGCTCTATTGAGATGATCCTGTTGGGTCTCAGTGCTCACTAATGTAGACATAGGTTAGGTTGTTCCTTGCACCATACATTGTGAATGACAATTCATCAATTAGACAAGATAAATTTAAAAAAGATATGCTAGTGTATATGCTCAATGGGATAACTGGACAGTTATGTGAATTCTGTTTTTCAGATGTTTACCTTCAGGAGTATGCTCGGCAACTAATGAATATTTGCCTAGAATGCTGCATTCTGGATTTCTTCTACAAGACTGATTTTTGTCTTCGTAAAATTTTGGTAGGTTCGTATTTGTGGTGTGGCTTGAGTTTAACTTTATCTTAACTGTATTTTATTGTAACTGTAATGTTATTTATTATAAAGACTATTGAAAAATCTGATTTTAAAAATCTGAGAAAAATACTACAGCTTCAAAAAGGAACAGAAAAATCACAGAACTAAATATGCACCCAAATAGTCTAACAGTTATCAAGGTGATAAGTTTAGATTAGGATCTAATTTATGGCTTATATATATTGGAACTTTTCTGCATTTCTCATACTATAGAATACCAAGACAATGTCAGCGATTTGACATTGCTTTCAAAAAGTGCAATTATAGTATATTCCACAGAAGAGTTATGTTTCACAGTAGTCCTTTGTTATAGTTGGAAATAAGTTTGACACAGCTTGGTTCATAGGTATTTCACTTTTTTCCAAAACATCATTCAATAAGAGGCTCATTAGACTTTTCAATGTATTACAAAACAGCACATCTATCAAAATAGTGCCATAATTGTATTTATATATACATGCATACATTTCATACATATATTGTAAGAGTATAGATTTCTAAGTATGAGAACTTTTCAAGGTCAAGGGTGGAATATGTGCCAGACCTAAAGAGGTGTATCTGATAAGTGTGTGATAACTCAAGAAATGCCAAAAGATCCTAAAAAGAGAGCTGTGAAGAACAGCATAGTATTAAAAGGGAATTAAACTATGCATTTTTGTTAATGTTTACATTCTGCTTGATCAGATCACTCTAGACAAGTTCTGGCCTATTTGTGGTGATTGCTGCACACTGGGAGAAGGACTTTTTGTTCAGGCTTTACCTGGTAGCTTCTCAAATATCTCTGTGGCTTTTCAGGATGCTGATTTGTGTTTTGGTCTGAACACTGGGGCTACTAATGCTTCTTATTTTAACTTCATCCCATGCCAGTGCAATGCTTTTGTGAAGCCAGGTTAGAGAAAAACAAAGACTGAAATGGAAAATACAGAAAAAAGATAATGTATATAAGATCCTATAATACCTTGTGCCTTTCTCACATGTTCATCACCTGAAACTTGCCATTTTGGGGTAGAGCTGAAGGGAAATGTTTGCCTACAGTTGTATAAATGAAGCATAGGCCAAGCGAGTACTGTTCAAATCCATTACTGCTGTTTAATGTGTTTGAAATACCAACAATATCTTTTGCCAACCAATGTTCTCAGGCAGTTCATGGATGTAATAGATTTTGCTAGCAGTCAAAATTCTCCAGACTAACACATTTTTCCTCTCTAGTTTAATACTGGGGATAGAAGAAGGATGAGATCTGCATTTTTCTTTCTAGGCACTGGTACGTATCTGACAGGAGGGAGTGAATAACTCCTAGCCAGATTATCAGGACATTCCCCACAGCTCTGGAGGATCCCTCTTGTCTGACATGGGACTGAACTGACATACAAGGGGAAAAAAATTGTCACAAACACACATCTCTTCGTGGAACAGCATTCTTGGGGGTTATTTTAGCCATCCAAACACAAAACTTGCATCATGTTATCTTCCAGTTCTCAACCTTTTGGGTTAACAAGAGGCTTGAGGCAAGACCAGCTTGGAAAGGTGTTGTTTGGCAACATGGCAGCCCATGTTACCACCTGGGGTTAGACCTCTACTGTTTAGGCATGACTCCCCCACTGTTGGGAATCCTACAACCTGCTAGACAGCAGACATTTTAGGAATTTCCCAGCAGATAATGGGTTATCTGATCCTTTTGGATTTATAACCTTTAAAGTTGTATAATATTTTGCAGATGGTGTTAGCTTCACCATAAATCTAAGATATGTTCAAGAAGATATTTGCTTAAAATGAAAAATTTTTGGAACAAAACAGTAAAAAGAAATAATAATATGCACAGTTAATATGATATGCAGTAATAATCTCTGCTTTATTTGTTCCTGGGTTTGATGCAAACAATATACCCAAGGTCTGGCCAAACCAAGAGAGCTGTTGGGAGTTGTGTATTTACTCCTGATGTTTAGGATGAGCAGTGTTGCAGGCAGCATGGCACAGGCCATGGTAATGGTCACTTGTCTTAACTTTTATAGTTATGCTCTTTCTGTGAATGCTGTAAAAAACAATTTTAATACAAGACAGTGAAGCTGTGAGAAGCATACCTTACTTCAAGTCCTCCCACCTCTACTGGGAGCACATTGCAGGAGCCATGCTTGGCTCAAACTGAAGCCATTTGAATGAATGGCCAGCACTTCATCCCATGATTTCTGATCTAAACCTCATATAATGGATGGGGTCCAAAATCCAGACTTTTCAGCTCTTTGGGACTGGAGTTTGTCTTCAATTGGTGCTGAAAGACATTAACTGAGATGCTTCAGAACACAGGTCCCTACCCTACCGTGACTTAGTGTTATTAGGTGTTTCCTTCAAATTCCTTCAGTTATATTGCTTTGGTGTAAAGGTATTAAAGAAGCAGGCTTAATGAAGTAATTATAATTAATATTACATAGGGGCTTAGACCCCTTAGGCAGGAGCTGTATTATCATGGTTTAACACTTGGTTTAAGTGAATATCTTTGTCCTGGTTTTGGTTGGGATAGTTAATTTTCTTCTTAGCAGCCGGTACAGTGCTGTGTTTTGGATTTTGTATGAGAATAATATTTATAATACCTTTATGTTTTTAGGTGTTGCTAAGTAGTGTTTATATAAAGTGAAAGAGTTTTCAGTTTAAAAAACTGCAGGGAGTTGGCTGGAAGGGGCCAATTGCTGCTCCGGGACTGGATGAGCATTAGTGGGTAAGCAATTAGCAGGTGGTAAGCAATTTTACTGTGCATTGTTGTTTGTAGTTTTGGGGAGAAATGTTGAATTTTATCTCCCTCTTATTTTGTTATCTCCCTTTTCATTAGCATTAGCATTATATTTTACTTTATTTCAATTATTAAACTGTTCTTACCTCAACCTACAGGTTTTACCTTTTTCTGATTCTCCTCCCCATCTCACCGGGGGGGGGGGGGGG
>NW_009917077.1:11389-24442 GCF_000696875.1 Nestor notabilis
GGGGGAGTGAAAAAGTGGCTGCATTGATGTTTAGTTGCCAGGTGGGATTAAACCACAACAATCTTGTATTTATTATTTACATCATATATTAGACCTGCTATGCCAATGCCAATGACTACAATCCAGGGGATTTATTAGTCCCAGATATACTATTTATTTGGAAAAAATACCGTGCAATACTGGAAGCAGCAAAATCAGGTTTGAAATAAATAGAATGTAATATCAGATAAATGATGAATGTAGGTTAAGTTCAGACTGGCTCCCTGACACGTCAGGGCAAATGTTTCACTGGAGATGTAATGTTAATGCAGAACAATGGGGGATTTTTTAGAATATCATCCCCAATCTCTGTCATGTAGAACAGTGATATGTTTGGCTTCTAAATTCTCATTACAGAGGTCTTCTGGACTTTGATATATTTCAGCTCTTCTTGTCTTTACTTAAATACATTTAACTCTTTTTCATGTTCAAGTAGCTTCAAAAACTTTAAGTAATTTCTTTATTGATAAGGCCAAAAGCTTAGGTAAGGATGAAGAGAATGGCTGTGAAACTGCATGGGCCCAGCACTCCTTGTTTGTAGAACTCAGTCAAATGGGGGTTATTGAGTAAAGCTGGAAAAATCCTTAATATTCTGCATGTCTGCACATAGTCTTTCTGTGGTAGAAGGAGATAATGTTTTCAATTTGATTTTAAACATACTTTTTTTTTTCTTGAATGACTGTGAAGATGTATGATCTTTTGAGACTGGGTGGTATTCCTACTGATAACTACTGACAGTTATTTCAGCACAATTTTTGATGTAAGAAAGACACCTAAGTTTATATCCAAATAATAAAGGAAGTGTAATAACTGGAGACAGTATGAGAAAAGCCATTAATGTGGCAATGATGAAGTCCTTATCCTGAAGGTTTGAATTCTTATGTTTGCCAAATGTCCTGCATTTAAAGTTCTGGATCTGGGACTTGTTTGATAACTTCCCTGTGGAAATAATCTTGAGATTTTCTTCAGCCAGGTGGCTGGAAATCCCAGAATATAAGGGATTGATTCTCCTGAAACATTTTGGCTCTTCAGGTCGGTTCATTTCTCCCTCCCATCATTGGACATGTGCAGTTTTCCCTTGTGGTTTTGAGAAGACTGAAATGTGGCCTCATTGCAGTGTTTTGCTGGCATAGCTACGTTTGCTCCATAGTGAAACATTTATGTCTCTGGATGATATCTCTGTGCAAAAGTCTATGAGGTGGATGCAGCTATCCTGACCAATGCATTCTTGTCCACTTTGCTTATGTTCGTAAAAGCTGATGTTACTAAGTGAGCAGA
This sequence comes from Nestor notabilis, assembly GCF_000696875.1. Classification (NCBI taxonomy): domain Eukaryota; kingdom Metazoa; phylum Chordata; class Aves; order Psittaciformes; family Psittacidae; genus Nestor; species Nestor notabilis. The sequence goes on from NW_009917077.1 coordinate 12,707, forward strand.
AAAACTTGCTCCATAAGCATATGCTGCTTCTAATCTGGAGGCTCTGTATATGTAGCTGTGGGAATATAGAGAGACTTCCTTCTGCAGCTGGGACATAATTTATATAGTAAGTATATTTTTCTATAAGAAGTGCTGCAGGTGAACTTAGTAAAAAGTAGAGTTTTGCTGATGCTGCTATTCTTAGTTGTAGGTATTGCTGCTGAGGCCAGTAATTTCTTGATCCATAAATATACATGGGTTATTGTAAATTCAAAGTAGATTAATTTCATAAAAAAGAGTGCAACTTGTGTATCATCTTGGTTCTCTGCCATAGTCCCCCAAACAACAAAGTAGATCTTTAAGTTTGGGGATGAATAGATTGTTGTCTGTTACATCTAGGAACCCATATGCACTAAGTAACAGCATGCTGCTTGAAAAGATTTTGAAAATGAACTTGGGCAAACACAATCCAGGTCAAAGCAATTTCTTTCTGTTTCTGCTCTGGCCTTTAATTTTATTCTTTATTCTTCTTTTTTTTTTTTTTTTTTAATTTCAGTTCATTCCAGCACATGGGAGGAATACTGCCCTTGGAGCTCCAGCTAACTAGCTGATTTATGGTTTACTACCTATAAACCCCAGTTTAATTAGGATCTTACTATTTCCTGCCCCTCATGACACTAACCCTGATCACCAACACAGAACTGGAAACAAATTACTATCCAAGCACAGAAGAGTATAAGCTGCTAATTTATTTTGATCTCCTCTGGAAAATTGAAGTTGTATATATTGCAAAGTGCTTCACAAATATATTATGTGGCCTGACTGAAAGCTTTGATATCTAACTGTTGCTTTTCAGAAGAGAAAGCTTTTGCTATATCATTAATTACACATAACTGTATATATATTGACCATATTATCCCTTCCCATATGACAGAGAGGGATTCTCATGGGCAGCTCAGGTGGATGGGCTGCAGATCAGGAGGGCTCTTAATTTCATTCCGTGACTTCACATTGTGGGAAAACATGCATGGGAAAAAGAGAGAAGTTAGAGCAGAGGTTAACTAGCACATGTTAAAAGCCTGGTGCTGAGAATAAAAATTGTAATTTTAGTATGTGTCAGGTGGCTGAATTAAACCCTAGGATAGCCTATTGCAGCACTATAGTGTTCTGGCAGTGCTTTGTTTGCCAAGAATTTAAAAAAAACCAAACAACCCAAACCAAAACCACAACAAAAACAAAACAAAAAATAAATTAATTCTGTGTCTGTGCCTTTCTTCTTTAGGTTTTAATAACAAGTGGGGCAAATTCACTAGCTGCTCAAATGGTCTCAGAGCTACTTGAGTCAAAGGAGTCACATTCCCTTGTGGCAAAAGGGGCTCTTTCACATGAGGGTGGCAGTGGCTGGAAAGCAGTGGAGCAGAGGAGAGGCTGCAGCTGAGGTCTGGTTTGCTAGAGGGCTTAAACTATGCTGATTTAAATTCAGAGAGCTGCTTTCTCCTTTGGTTATGATAGCATTTGCCATGATATGCTCTCTGAAGAGTTGGGGAGTTGTGGAGAAATGTAGATGAGTTGCTTGGAGCTTAAGCACACAAGACGAGGTAGATCTTGGTATAAAAACAAAACTGAAAAAGTACGTTGATTGTGTCGTGTCTGGAAACGGTCAGTCCTTGTGAGCCATGTTTCCTTAACACATGGCATTAAGGCCGTTGATGTAGGTGGTGTACTTTGGGCTGCAGTCCCCTGGGGACATGGTAAGGTGTTGTGGTTTAAGCCCAGCTGGTAACTCAGAACCACTCAGCCGCTCACTCACTCTCCCACTTCTTCCTCCCCCTGCTCCTGGAGGGATGGGGAGGAGAATCAAAAGAATCAAAATAATGTAACTCCCACGGGTTGAGATAAGAGCACTCCAGTAACTAAGGTATAATACAAACCACTGCTGCTACCAATAATAATGATAATGATAAGGGAAAACAACAAGGGGAGAGGATACTATTGCTCACCACCTGCCGACCGATACCCAGCCCAACCTGAGCAGCGACATGAGCCTTCTGGGTAACTCCCCCCAGTTTATACACTGGGCATGACGTGCTGTGGTATGGAATAGCCCTTTGGCCCGCTTGGGTCAGGTGTCCTGCCTCTGCTTCCTCCCGGCTTCCCCTCCTCCCTGGCAGAGCAGGAGACTGAGAAAGTCCTTGGTCAGAGTAAACATTACTTAGCAACAACTAAAAACATCGGTGTTATCAGCGTTGTTCCCAGACTGAAAGTCAAAAACACAGCACTGCACCAGCTACTAAGAAGGAGGAAAAATGACTGCTGTAGCTGAACCCAGGACATAAGGTTTTAATGAAATAGAAGGCCCTGGTAGGCTGGTTGACACATCATAAATGTAAGTAGTGGCATAAAACACAGCATAGTGCAGTGCTTTAGGTTCTTCACCTTATGATGGGCTGACACCTATCATATATGCAGGATTTCTTTGTCCCTCTTTTGCGGTTTTAAATTATTAACAGCACTCTCCATCCCTGAATTTTATATATCTATACTGTGTGGCTTTGTGATCTTTATTATTATTTTGCAAGGTTTGGTTTCCTTGGACCTGAGAAAAAACTTCAGACCAGTGCAGGAAGGCCAGCATCAACTTCTTCATAACTTGCTGCTGCTCTTTGAATGCTTGAGGTGACTTTTTCTCTGCCTGTAAGTTGGTAATCCTGCAAGATAGTTGGTTTCTGACTTAAAGGCTGAATCTGTTTGTAATGAGATGATATTGGTATTGGTTTTTGGGTTTTAATAGCATTGTATTTCATATTACGCAAAAATCTGCTTTGGAAGACTATTTCCATAGACTGACAAAATCAAGCCTGTGCATGAAAGGTGGCTGGGGAAATTCCAGTTCTTGAACTAAGAAAACATGGAAGTTTGTGAATCTGGACAAGACTGTAACCTCTTTTAAGTGAATATTGGCATTATTATTTCTGTGCTCTATGAATGAGTCATAGAGGGAGAACTGGCTTTTGGATTCATTTTGAGATTCTCCAGCTTGAGATAAGGAATAAAAACAGTATAAGAATTTACAGGAAGGGAGTGGATAATGTTTAAACATTGCTCCATCCTTCCTAGAGAGACTGCGTAAACTTGAATGGTATTGGACAGCTGAGATTAAAACAGGTCATCTCTTGTGGATGCTTTCACAATGTCCCCATTTCTGTGAGCCTGTGAGATGGAGAAAGTCTGCTGTTGGCAACCTGTCGGGGAGAGTGCATTTCAAAATGAATTGTTCACTGTATAGCAAACACAAGTGCGGACATTCTTTGAGAGTCTGAGAGAGCCTGCTGTTCACTCATGATGCTTACAAAAAAATCTCTTTTCTTTAGAAATGCAAGTCAGCCAAACTGTGGTCTAAAGCTCTTGGTCTGGATATCTTCCTGGTTTGTGTTGGATGTACGGTAGTCAGTACTACAGTCTGCACTATTTCATCCCTCAATGTGCGCTGAAATACTTTTCCTTCCTGTAACTTTTTCCATCCTTGATCATTCTGGGTGAGCTGATTAAGGGTGGGTTGTGGCCATAAAGGGGACTGTATGCAGAGAAAGAATATGATATTTCCTGCAGGGAAGAAATTCATTCTGTGCTGTGACAAGTCAAATAATAACAACAATATTAATGACAGTCCAAATTTATATTTGCAGACCTTCTTAGATGTGGCTGTGACCTGCATTAAAGAAATAATGAGTAAGAAGGGTCTCTGGTTCCCTGTGCGTGTGGATGTGGGACTGAGCTGCTTCCATCACCACTTCCATTTTTTTTCTCAACTGTGGAACATCCTGAAATGTTTCCGCTTTGGTAAGGGAACTTTTCATCTTAGGGGGCTTAAGGGGAGTTCTTTCAGCTGTTCTTGAATTAATTACAGCACATCAGCTATGAACAGTGCACTCAACGGAACGCACTTGTGCAACCTCTGCTTTCCTTGTGAAAGCTCCTTTGCCTTGCAGATGCTTCAGGTACCTCATTTATCACATTAAGTGCTTTAGCAACCAGGAAATTTTCCCAAACCGATCAAAGATAAATGTTTTCTTAGGCTTTAGAATAGCCTTGCCTTCTAGAAACTTTGTGAACACAGTTAGGAGAAGTTATTGTGCTCTAGATCTGCAGTCATGGAAAACAAGAGCATTAGAAAAAGAATATTAGCATAAAGAGATATATTTTTCATCTTAAATTATATCCAGATTTCTTAAGAAAGCAAATTAAATTGTACTTAATGAAAGAATACAGATAACAGTATTAAGTACCACAGAACATTTTAATTACTAAGAAAAACAAATATACATGTCTGTAACTGTAATTAAAGGAGTGCTGTATTGGCTGTGCATTAGTGTGACTTGTATGTCTGCAATACAGTAATTGATGTAATTCATCACTTGTTTCAGCCTTGACGTTCTGGTTACTGTGAAGCTGTACAAGAAGGCAGGAATTCAGCATTTAGGTGCAGACAGTTTGACAGGGTGTCTGACCACTGATGGAGCATAGATGTCATTTATCTTTATCATACCCAGCTACAGAGTTGTAGTTGTGTGCTCTAGGTAACTGTACTGGTTGCTGATAAGGTCCCTGGTAGCTCTCAGTGTGTTTGCTCGTGCCTTCATCCTGCTGGTGATGCTCCATCTCTAGTTTTACATCCTTCACTTTTGGATCAAGGATATGGGTGGCTCAGGAGCTATCGTGAGGAGACAAAGCAATGCAATCTTTGCTGAAACAAGGACCACAGGATGCAGAAGGTGACTAGGAAGGAAGTCTGCAGGAATGAATGGGAAGAGCCTAAGAATGAAGAGGCTGAGCATATCTTCCACATCTAGCCCATGCATTGTTTTTTCCTGTAGTTTCAGGACGCCCAATGACACTAATACAGTCTTCAAATATGCAAGAAGAAGAAATCTGTTCTCTGTGCTGCTTGTAATAGAATAAGAGTAATGATATAAAAAAACCCACAGCTCAGAAGAGTTGATAAAAAATGAGTAAACCATTTCTGATACTAAGATAGTATCAGCGTTAGTTGCCACAGAGACTGTGACGAATTCTTCCGTGGAAGTTTCAGAACATTATGTGAGGAAATCTTTCTGAGGAGCACTGTGGTGGAGTCTATTTCATCCTTGGATCAGGTGAATGGACCTGTTGTCTTTGGCCACCTCCTCCAGCCCAACTGTGATTCCTGGGTGGGCAAACCCTGCTGTTTGGGGAGCTATGTGGAAGACAGAAACCCATTCTGGAGATTGCCTAGGAATTCCCTCTTAAGCATGCAATGTAACTGGTACAATGGGCTCATATGACTTCTTCAAGAAAAATAAGTGAATCCAGGTTGGAAACAATTCCTGGAAGTGTAACTAGCTCCCAGTATGTCCTAGGGTTAAGAATATGTAAGATGAGCTACTACAGACTTCTCTATTTCCAATCATATTGAATTAATTTTCAAGCATAGTTTGCCCATAGCTGTACTGTCCAGTAAGAATGCTTTATTTATAAAACATACTAAAAAGGCAGGGAGCTAACATCTTATCACATGTAACTGTGCATTATTTTAGCATGAATTTGGCAAGGCGGTAAGAGACAAGAGATGTTTTTACACAGCAGACTGTTTCTTCCTGTGGCAAAGATAGCCAACAGGATGCTAGGTTATATCAACAAGAACATCACCAGACGTAAAAAAGTCATTATCCCATTCTCCTCAGCACTTGTCAGGCCACATCTGGATACTGTGTCCCTGCTATACAAAAAAGATGTGGACAGGCTGGAGAGGGTCCAGAGAAGGGCCACAAAGACTATCCAAGGGCTGAGAAGCTGTGTGAGGAAATGCTGAGAGAGCTGGGTTTGTTCAGCCTTCAGAAAAAGAAGGCTCAAGGGAGACCTAATCACAATGTTCCAGTATTTAAAGAATGGCTACAAAGAAGATGGAGACTCTCTTTTGACAAGGAGTCACATGGAAAAGATGAGGGATAATAGGCACAAGTTACTTCTGGAGAGATTCTGACTGGACACGAGAGGAAATTTTTTTCACTATGGGAACAATCATCCGTTGGAATAATCTGCCCAGGGAAGTGGTGGACTCTCCTGCGTTAGATGCTTTTAAGATCTGGCTGGACAGGGTGCTGGGACATCTTGTCTAGACTGTGATTTTACCAAGAAAGGTTGGAGCAGATGATCCTTGAGGTCCTTTCCAACCTGGTATTCTATGATTCTGTGGTTCCTGCTGTGTTCTTTCAGGTACCAAACTGGAAGAACTTAGGATATGTGCTGATTGATAGTTAATGAACAGCCTTGGTTTGAATGCACATACCAGAGAAGGCCCTGCTGACAGTATTTAAGCAATAAAATGCAACAGGCAGTGCTTTTTGAAGCAGTAACAGCAGTCCTTGTGTAGTGATATAATCCACAGGACTGAGGTCACTATAGGGCACAGGACTTTAGTCACTGGAGAACTGTAAATTCACTTCCTGCTATGAGGAGATGGACTTTGAGTTTAATAAAATGAGAAAAAAAGGCAAATAAAACCGGTAGAACTGTCAATTTACAGAGTGTTATTGGCAGAAACATAATTTAATTGGCAGCCAGTGAGAAATCATTATGCAGAAGTACCAGTAAGATTTATATTGCATGAAGGATAGATTATAGTTACTGTATAACCAAGTGGTATCTTTGATTGTATGCTATCTACCTACAATTTTGTGCACTAGGTTATTTGTTGAGATACTTCCACATACAAAGTTTCTAGTCACAGTTAATAGGAACCATAGCTGAAATAACCTTAAGATTATGAAAGTGGGATGATCCAGATGTGTTCCGTGCAACCGCTCAAACAACAACAACAAAATATTTTTGTTTTTCCTTTGGGCCATTTTAAAAGTGTCGATAAATGTCTTGATTTTGATTTCCATTTTCAATAGACTGATTCTAAGATGCCTGACAGTTCTGAAGAAAGTAAATCTAAGCAGGTTTCCTACACACTTCATGCAACAGATTTAGTAGTAAAAGTAATTCTATTTTAGGTGGAAGAAACATAAAGGGGCTAAGGCGATATCTTGCATTTGAGACTGCTAAAATAGTTCAAAAGCTATGCATGATCCTGAGAAAAATAAAAAAGCTTTTTTGCTATTCAAGGGGGCCTAAGGCAGAAGAAGCATTTGCTTCCAGTAGCTCATATGGGAATGTGCCTGTGCACACGTTTTCCAAAAGACATTATCTGGGAAGATGAACAAGAACAAACCTATGAACTTGTATTGCACGTCTGGTAACAGGCAGAGATTTGTGGCACGAAGAACCTTGTGGAACTGGGAGAATGACTTCTCAGCAGCACAGAGCAAAAGAGTGGGCTTAATACACAACATAGGATTTTTCTCTTCAAGCCTTTCTTCAGTACTGGAGAATGTTTCCGAGTTATCCAGCTGGGTTAGCAATAACACCATTCTTTGGTATACATGTCTCTGATTTACTTTTATTTTCACTGACTCTCTGCTTTAGTTTTGAAACTTCTTGATTTTCTTAAGCTCAAAGAAAGCTGCCAGCTGTCTTGGGACATCACCCTGAGCCGTGGAAATCTGAATGATTCATTAGCCTCCGAAGAGTGAGCTCAAAGCATGAAACCCTTTTCAGACTTTAAGTAGAAGACATGGATTAGGGGCGATCTCAGTTTCCATCTCCCAGAGAAATGCCAAATTCCCTTCTCTGCTCCTCTAGTTCTTATGCCACTCTTCAACATCGTGCATTAAATAACATGACTAATATTTGTCATGTGTTACTTGTCCTTTTGGGCCTCCATGGAGGGAGAAATATGTGCGTTATTTTGACTGGCTTCTTAGGGGGTTTTGTTGTAAATATATGTAACTGTGTATGTTAGAGATAACAGGTAAGAATGCATGAGGTAGAGGGTGATTTGGGTCTGGAGCACTCTTTACTCATGGAAAGAGTTTATTCCAGTCTGGGGCTAATTCATAGAAAGCTTTATTTCTTTACTCATGGAAAGAGTTTATTCCAGTCTGGGACTAATTCATAGAAAACCTTATTTTACAGAATGACTCTGTCTTTATAGTCTGATGAGTTTATGGCTGTAGCAGCAAGTGCAAGCAGGAGCAGATCCATAAGGCAAGATGATGCTGAGAACCCTCTGGTGATCTGTTGGCTTTTTATTCCAACTCATTGTGGTCTGGTACCATGGGAGAGCACTTTTACTGGGGCATCAGTGGTTTTCCTGGTGCTTGTATTTCTGTTTTGCTTCATCCAGAAGTCCAGCCTCACAAAGCTCAGGAAACATGGAAGACTGTGCGAAGCCCCACTCCTTGTCTGAAGCAATCCCATGGTGTGGCTGTACCTCCTAAAATGCTGTTGGTCAGAGACAGGAAGCCTGGGGGGAAAAAAACCAAACACCACCATTATTAGATGCATAAGCTCTGTGCTAAAGGGTATCATTGCCACCGAGAAACTTTTCCCAGGACATTATTTGGTGTATTTAAACTTGCTATTTTATTACCCTGCTAATAAAAGAAACAGTAATGCCACCACTAGAAGTGTATACATCACCACGTGTACTTTATTTTTTACAGTCTCTTGTTTTCTGGCTAACTTATGGACGATGACCTCTCTCTCTGTGGCACTCAAGAACTGGACTATGTCCTCATGTGCCTCCCGTGCAAATAATTTTTGCTAGTTCAGCATGTCTCTGATAATCGGTTTCTATAATTTGGTTTTCTCCATTCATTGATTGCCCCAAATATGATTTTGCAATGCAAAGATCCCTAGTTATAACTGCAAAAATGACAGGCAGTACTTTTTGTAATCTCCATATTTGACGCATGAAAGAAGGCTAAATTCTTGTTTGAATAAACAACATAATAAGGTTATTGAGAATAAGACCATTACTATATAAAATTATGTCTAAGTGGCAGATATAATTAACATTGGATTGTAATTACACTAATTACAAGTCACATTAAGATACTCCAGTAATGACAAAGTGAGCACCCTGTAATTGAATGGAATAAGCAGGGAAACATGCTGCTCACACTAATTACCTAAATGAGCTAATATGTCTTCAGAGTGACAGTCATGCTCAGTGTTATTACACAGGCAAGACAATTTGGTAAGTTAAAAAAAATCTAATTTCCTTCCTTCCTTCTCTTTAGGACCCATTTCAAATCATCAGCAGCTTCAGAATTTCTCTCTTGAGCCAAAAATAGAGAGATCCCACATTTCAGGCCTTTTCTAATTTTGTTTGGCAAAGTACAAATTTCAGGGTTACACTGTGATTTTGACGTATTCCTGCTGCTTTAAAAGTGAAATTTGGCTTGTTCCATGTTTATTGGTAGGCTCCTTTGACAAGGCACTGTGATTTTTTTCATTTGTCTAAATTCGAAATAAACAAAATAATGTAACTTAAGCTACAGCATAAAGCATACTTATTTTGTTGGCTCCAGAGTAACAAATATGGCTTATAACAGTCTGGCTCCAGTTGTGCCCTTGAGAGTGGTAAAATTTGAATTATTCAAGGCAATTAGTGGGAGCATTGCAGTGGAACTCAAATTTCAGCTTAAGCTTCTAAGAATAAAAACTAATATAAGAATAGGAATTCTACATATTATGAAAAAAAATCACATTACTTTTTTCTTTAAACACCTCCAGCTGTCTGGGGCTCTGATCTGGGAGGAGAAATAACATAACAGACACTTTAACAATGTAAAATAGTTTGCTAAGAATTAAAATAGAGCCAATGTACTTCATCAGATTGTCTACACTTCAAACTGATCGGAAAGATTTATTACTATTATTTTTACTTTATATGTGGTTTAATTCTCAGGGACACAGAGTACCAATGATTCCCATTCTTTTGGTGATAGCCAAAAAAAGGAAGCATATGGTTTCTTAGCAGTATTTCTGACTGTTGTTGTTTATTTTTATCCCAGGGCGTAGGAGGTTCACTCACAGAGCAATTCTGTGCCAGCACTTTGATGAACTCTTTTCCTGTCACCAGGAACACCATGAGTTTTTAGGAAGCATTTGAGAGAGGATGAGGAGGTAGTTGAGTGGGACGGTGTCCTCAAATGTAAAGATATGTCAAAGCTGTTTATGAAAAGTGTAATGTAGGGGTTTCTTGAAGGCCCATCATCCCCTACAGAGATTGGAGAGGAGAAAAAAAGGTGATGGGGCCTTGAAAGCTTAGGTCAGTTAAAAAAAAAAAAAAAAAAAAAAAAAAAGTAAATCCTGACAAGGAAATTTGGCAAATTAGGCAATTGGTGGTTTAAAAATTTATGAAGTCACGCTGACTTATTTTTGAGTCTAAAAAGTAAGGGAGACTGCAATATTACTGTCCTTGGAAGGTGGATCTTTATCAGAACTGAAGAAGTTCTGGGGAAAGGAAGTGGAGGGAAGCAATCTGGAAAAGAGTTAGGGGAAGGGACAACAGAGAGAGATGGAAAAGCAGCTCCAGAGAACTCAGAAAAAAAGGAGAAACATGGAGAAAGGACAATGGGAGGAGCATGGGTAGCATCAGGGATTTTCAAGATGACAGAGGCTAAATACATGTTTGTAGCATAAGGGGAAAGATAGGAGAGGAAAATGTTAAAGGAATGTGCAAGGAAGAAAGAAGAAAAAGAGTGATCAGGAGGAGAATTAGAACTGGGGCTCCAATAGGACACAGCCAACGAGGGAATAGGAGTGTTCAAGGAGGAGAACTAAACATCTCTCTTTATCTTGGTCTTAGAGAGACTACACAGAATTAGGTCAGATACAGACAATTGTGTTCTAGACTGTGGAAATTTTATTTGGCTTACAAAGAAACACCAGTTTGATGGACCTTCAAACCGTCCTTTGTTATTCTTAGGGGTTTGGAAAGGAAATAAAAGATAAAGACCTAGGTCTGCTTAAAACATTTCATCTGGAGTCTACCTGGGTCCTGTGTTGCCTTATTCCTGATCATGCAGATTCTTTTAGGGACTTAGTTAATGTATAAACATGTAAATCCTTCCTTGGCTTTACAAAGATGGAATGTCAAAGATGACAACCAGTTAGTAATCCACACTATCTATGACGATATACAGAAAAAAGAAAGAAAATAATAGGTGAATTTATATGAGCAGTTAATTCATTAATCTGCAGGCATGATGCAGATATGTGTTTTACAACTGTAGCAAAATGGCATTACTTATACTAATTCCTTATTCAAACAAATAAATAAAAAATTGTTGCCAAAATGTGTAAGTACATTTATAAAAAGACCCCCAGTAACCAAAGATTTTTTGATTGAAAGCATTATCCATAAGAAGTTACCTGAGAATTTAAGTTCCAGGGAAAATTGTGATTTAAATTCAGAAAACCATCAAATGAATAATTTTAACAGATTCTCAGCTCTTCTTAAACAGATGACTGTGTGTTTGCAACTGAATGTTTGATAAATGAAAGAGACAAAATGTTCTACTTTTCAGCACATTTTTATCCACAGCTGGTGCACAGACTGAGACTGAGTGTATGTTAGCTTTAGCTGTGATTTTTCAAGTTGAGGTTTACTATATTTAGCTCTTCATATATTTGGAATTGATGGAAGTAAATTTTTTAACTTTGGAAAATGTTGCTGAGCTGGACTTTGTTCCGGCCGAGAAATATCAGTGGTGCTTCTCAAGTCAATGATGTTGAGAATTACTGACTCCAGGGACCCCAGCCAAACCCAGTGAGATGTTTTCATCACTCCTAACAGCAGAGTGAAGCAATCGTGAGACACACTCT
>NW_009917077.1:24473-36556 GCF_000696875.1 Nestor notabilis
CATACTTAGAATCCTACACCCAGATACATCCTGTTGTAGGATCTGTGCCTTAATGTATTTGTAACAGAAGGTATATAACTGTTTATTAGGATTGTACAGTGTGTTTGAGGCATATTGTACATATTTGGGAAAAATATAGATACCTGGAGATTTGCTTAAGCATTTTTAATAGCAGTTAATATGTTATAAAATATTTAACACTGCAGAAACTTTTAGTATGTATTTTGCTAAATGGCTGTTTGCCTAACTAGTATGATAATAAAAGTCAGTTTCATATTCCCATTCCTGTTCAGTAGGTGTGACTCTGCTAACACACCTGCTGAAACATTCCTTGTTATTATGAACATGCTTAATTTCATGTAGGTGCTTTATATATTCCCTATTAAACATATCCTTAACTTTTACAGAAATAATTGTTATATACATTCTGCTAATAATTTTCTGTGTGGCTCTGCAGAAGTTTTTCAATGTACCGCTTGCATTTCCATCTGTAAAATGAGATAATATTGCATTTCTAGCTACTGATTGTGTTCTAGTGTTGGTATTGATATTGGTAGCTGTTCTCCACTTGCTAAATGCTGTGCAATTTCTAGCTTATGAAAATGTTATGATAAAGCTGTTGAGTAAAAGCGTTATTTGAATGATTATAAAATAAACAGCTCAAGGCTTTCACCATGCTAATCGAAATACCAAAGTTAATTTAGTTATTTAGAATGGCAATTCAGTTAGATTGGCTAAAACACAGTTCACAGCCACTCAAGATAAATAACAATCACTAAAAAAAGAGTAATTTATTCAAATTTGATTATAACAGGGTAAGCACAGTGCTGGTGGACTGAAGAGGGAAAATTGCAGGCTCTGTAACACTGTAGCACAACTATAGCTGTCTCTGCCAAACTACTTTAGTAAAGGTGTTGACGTTTCACTGGGTTGTATCAACGTTTACTCTAGGGACAGCCACCTTGCAACCAGCATGCTATCTTTCTGCTAATACATTGCTCTGTTTTCTTAACACTGAGATTGGTGTAATGTGTCACATATAATGAATTTGTATTGTGGAAATGCAGAGAAATTTTCTGTGGTCTGTGTACATTCACAGAGCTGCTTTCAGTTGGACTTCTGTTTGCTCTTGTTGAGCATCATGTGGTCCAGTTCTCGCACCCATCCTCGCAGTTGCTTCAGTATGCATTTTATTTTAGGCTGCAGCAAACAACAGAGAACATGTCAAACTCTGTGGTGAGGGCAATAAGGGATTTTAACCTGAACAAACTCTTGTTTCGTGAATTAAGATGTGAATTAAGGTGGTGAAGGCCACAGCCTGTGGTGTGCAGGATACCTGCATCTGAACTACATTTGGCAATATAAATAATAATCGTCTCAGCTTACTTCATAATTAAATAACTTTGGTGAGCCACTTCTTTCACATGATGCAAATATTTATGACTTGTAAAGAATATGATATCCAATCAAAGATCAGATTTTTCTGGTTAGCATGGAAAAGGCTAGACATTTGAGAATGAGAAGCTAGGGAGATCGTATTTGCTTAGGAGAACAGAAAGTCTTTGATGATACAAAATGTCCTGAAATTCTTGCTCTAAGAAGCTCGGCTTTTGTTCAGACTTTTATTAGAGGAGGTAGTGACTCTCTAAAGCTCTGTGAGATGAAAAAAAAATGTGTAGAAGTATTAGGTATCTGGACTCAGCTGCTTTGCATTGCAACGTATTAGTCCCTCTTTGGAGCTACCAAGCCTGAAATTCTGTGTTTCTCAGCCAAATACAAGTTTAAAATTGCCTTGCTGATGGATGCGTGGTCCTATGAGAAGAACAGATCTTCCGCCCTTTTAATTCCCTGCTCTTGCAACCTACCAGCCAGTGGGCCTATCTATTGTCACGCCCCTTCACTGGCATCAGCTTTGAATGTATTGAAAAGGAGGAGAGAGAAAACATGAGTTTGGTTATAGCCCACTGAAATGGAAAATGAATTGATGTGCCTCCATCCTTTCAGAGCTGGCACGACTCATGATTTATTTTGAAGAAATCTCATTCAGGTTTTAGAGTAAGCAAAGAGGATCCATCTGGTGATTTTACAGCTCATGGACTATGGAAGGGATTGAATTGACAGCTTTTATAGTTCTGTTGTCTCAAAATCTGAAAACATTAAAAGTTTTTTGTTAAAGGAAAATACTGATCAGGAAACAGGCTTCAATTGGAATCCATATGAAGGGCAATTACTGACCAGTTTGTTGATGTATTGAATACCAGTCTAATATAGTAATTTAAAAGTTTACACTTTTTATAAAAATATATGACTGTGATTAAAACTTTAAGTCTGATAACTCAGACTTAAAATTGAGTGACCAAATTAGCCCACTAAATACATACCCAGCTTGAGGGGCTCAAAACATTTGTGCCAGGATTAAAGTTGCATCTTAATAAATTGCAGTATAAGAGACAGGCAGGAATCCTATTTCATAGTTTCCTTTTCAATTTGGAAGTACAATTTATCTCTTCTCCCCACCCCATACAATAGTTGGTCTGATTAGTGCCCGTTGGTTATCACTGCAAATAATTTATATAAATTAACTTCTGTTTATTTCAATGTAAATCAACTAGGAATAGAAATATTCCCAATGTACTTTGTCTTTTATAACTGACTATTTGTCAGTTTATAACTGATTGTATGTAGGAATGCTACAATATTATAAAACCTGAAACCTGCTAAAATGACTTCACTTTTGCACCATATCTCTGTGTAATGAATCAGCAGTGGTAGTAACAGCAATTTGGAGTTAAAGTGTATACCTCGCCAAATTAAGACATTTGGGAAAGTATATATAAGCTAAAAGCATTGAACCTGTTGCCAAACAGCAATTGTCAGTTCTACTTTTAATAAAAACAGTTCATTTGCAGAAAATAGGAGGACATCTAAAAGGAAAGGAGGTTTTTAGCAACTGAAAAACTATAATCTTGCTTATTATAAACAGTTATTAAAATTTTAGAAATTATAAACTGGAAAAAATGACCTGAGATGAATCATGCTGTAGATGAACATGTAAAGGAAAGGATGTTTTATGCTCTTTTTATGCATGTGCCTGTGTGAAATGAAAGTAATTTATCAGCCATCAGACTTAGAGTAAAGGTGATCTTTTTCTTGTGAAAATGACGTTTCAAGCCTTCAACCCATCTTTTCCATCTTTTCATCTTTGTTCTGTGAAAAAGATGGGTTGAAGGCGTGAAACATGACAAATCCTAGAGAAGGATGGCCTGAGGAAAGAAGTCTCTGAAGATCCCCGTGGAGAATGTACTTCCCATTCAGTCCCTTGACTGTTATGTTTGTTTTACTGTTTAAAGCAAAAATAATTCACATATCTTGCACCAAAGCTGGAGGACTCCAGGACTGCACAGGATGCCAGGTGGTCTCGCTTTACAGGTCAGGGATCTTATTTCATGTTCTCTTCATCTTCTTGAATCTGAGGCTGATTGAGGACTTCCCTTCTGGAAAATTGCTAGTAGAATACGTCTGAGGCACATCTTGTTTTTCAGTGACATAGGCATATCTCAAGACTAATTTTTCCTATGTTTTCATATTTCCGTTTCTACTATGCTGAAATTCTACAGTTGCCTGTAATTTTAGCAGTACATTAGTTTTGCTTCTTGTGTATTCCTTTCCTTCCAGTTTCCTCACAGAGCAGAAGGATGGAAATCAGCATAAAGTTTTGGCCAATATTGAACAAGTTCTGGGTACTGGTCTGTTTTGCAGAGTCATTTCAGGCAGTGACCAGAGAAGATTATGAATTTGGGACATATGTTGTCAGCACAAGTCTACTTTCTGAAATCTGTTTAAATGGCTTCAGTAATAAACAAGGGAATTTAGTAATGCATAACACTTAAAACTGTAATTGAGTAATTACAGTTATTTTAAAACTTTTATTTAAAGGCACAGAAGGGTGATGTGATACAACTGAGGTATTGCTATCAGCTAAGGAGTTTCTACAGTAAATTCCTGTAACATTGTGAATTCCTGGTGCTGGCTGTTTTGGTAGATTCACAACTGAAAGTTAAATTTTTCCATGTTGGTCACACACGAAACTTTTTGTAGGTGGTTGCTGCCTCCCAGGCTGTGGTTACAAGTTGCTGGTTCTATAGCATTAAATACAAAATCAGTTTTCAGATGTTTCTGGCTCGTTTCGTCTCAATTCCTAAAATTCCTCTTTACTGACAACTTAAAAACTTGGTTTCTTTAATTTATACCATTTCTGAGGCTCATGTCAGAAGAAATGTGCTTGGATCCCATGCTAAATCCAGAAGCTGGGTTGATGTTACTAAACTAGAAATAGCATTTTTATTGAATGAAGCTTTAGCTGATAGGTGTTGTGATTGTATTTCAGGATCCTGGTCAATCTATACTCAAAAGTGTATGTTTCAAAAACTAAAGTACTTTTGGGACAGAGACTGTCAAAGATGGCTCTATCAAAGATACCCAGCTCTAGTCTAATGAAATGAGACTATAAATTATGTCAGGGTGAAGTGAAACACTTAGTAGTTCTGCTGCATCTTCTTGCTGCCATATGAAATAGTTTCTTAATTACAACCACAGCTGAAATGAGTAGTCTTTGGGAATTGGAATGAGTTTGTATAAGTACTTACATTATCAGGAAGTATAAATAGTTTATTTATTCATAGGGCAGCTACATCATCCTACTATAGTTATTTGATGGACACTTGTGCTGTTTCAATCCACTCAGAATTAGAAATTGTTTTTTTGTGCAAGAACTTTATGGTAACAGCACTATAATTTAATTTAGTATAATGTCTTTAAAACAATGATGTTTGTTTTTTAAATGAATATTTTATATGTTGTGTTTAATTAAAATGAAAGTCTGCTACTGATCTAGGAAACGCAAAACAGACTTGAATTCGTATTTATGAAGTGTAACAATATTGGCAAGAAACAACTTATCTTGTTTATGAGACATGCCTCCCATTACTGCTACAGATTGCAGACATTTTATTGCTGAGCTTTACATGGTTTACAATTCAACAAATGTAGCAAAACTGTCATCATGAAAATAAGCATATAAATGTAGTTTTGGATGATTTTGTTTTTAAGGATAGTATTTACAGATCAAAATGTATTTCCGGTAACTCTGCATTCTGGAAGATTTCTTGCTTTTAAATCCCTGTAAAGACAGAGCAGCCCTAGGGAACAGTCTTCCGAATACAAAAGGGAAGTGGGTGAATTTTTTGCATCTATTTCCAAGTTACTATAAATGATACAGCCTGGCTTGACTCTCTAGGATGGTGATTAATAGGTTTGAGAAGGAGGAAACTTGAAAAAATGAAAATACCCAAAAAGTATTGCCTTTGAATATTGAGATTATTAGCTTTAGTCTTTGATCAGCGGAGCTGCAGAAATTGGTTCTGGCCATCCCTCTGCTATGAGAAATATCCAACTGAGACCTGAGCTCCTGCTGCACCCCTCCATGGCTTTCGCTATACTTTGCTCTAATTAATGAAAGCACACCCAAGTCAAAGTATAATTCAAAACTTGTATTTTTCACTAAAACATCTGACAACATTACCTTCTATATCTAACCATTTAGTTGCAATTTTTTCCAGGATACTCATTAGTATGGAGTATCTGTATTTTGATAGTAATAATAATAATAATAATAGCATTGCAAGATAAACACTCTACTGCAGAGAAGAGGTAATTAATTTTCCAGCAGCCAGGATTTTCTGCTGGCTGGTGATGCCAGCAGATCTTACCCATTTTTCGTGTGAGAAAGGTGAGGTGAGCAGCAAAGTGGATGTGCCATGCTCACACAATGTGGCATGGGAAGAAGAGTGACTGAATTTCAGGACTTATTGCTCCCAGACAGAGTGCATAACAAATGCAAATGCAGACTCTCAGTAGCTGCTAGATGCTATGAAACTGGTCAGCTCACTCATCAGTAGGGGTAAGGTTTTATGAAAAAAAATGTTTCTTCATATCTCTGTTTATTCAGTGGACACAAAATGAAGAGGAACAGAACAGAACAGGTTCAGCTACAAAGTGGTACAAACTTCTGATCACTAAGGCGCAGGGCTGTTTTTTGAAACCTCATGCCTGTCTTTGCTCCATTTCATCCTGAGCATGTTCCACGCTGCCAAATTTCTTCTAAGATTTTTCAGACTACTGAAAATCCAGGGATTCATTATCCTCTGACTTACTCATTTTTCACATAACAATATTTTGACCAGTTTAATCATCTGCACGGAGAGTGTGGAAGTCTTGGCAGCTACTTGGCATACTAAGATAGATTCCCAAAAAGACCAGATATGCTTCTGAAATGTTGGAGAAGTGATGATATATAATTTGCTTATTAATCATATTGGAGAACAGACAGAGTAATGTATCTGATCCTCACTTACTTCTCTCCCTCTCCCCAAATTCTTTCTTGTCTGAATACCTGAATCACTTAGGATATAAATCTCTGCACTGTTGTTTCATGTTTAATTGGCTCCACGTCATCTTGAGGAAAGCAAAATGAGTTTCTTAAATGTTGTGCTTAGTTATTTAATGGTTTTGTGGCTTTTAATAAAGTTATGTCAGCACTGTTTCTAAACTTACATGATTTTAAGTCAGAACAGTGTAAGTCTTAAATATGTAGGCAGCCAACATCTTAGTTGCTGCAGAATATATAATTTTTTTCTTGTTCCCTTGAAAAAGTAATGAACTGTGCACTCAAGCAAGTTATGTGATCTTTATCTTCTTTAGTCATTGTAATGTTGATGCTCTTTTAACATTTCATACCTTAAATTTAAAATACTTTTGCTGAAATAAACAGTAGTACTTGGGATAGTTGTATTCTTCATGGTGGTGAATCTATGAGAAATTTAGCTTGTATTAGATGAAGTCAAATGTCTTTTCCGTGTGAAATGGGAGGCGGTGTGAAATAACACAACATGTAGAAAGCTAGATATTATGTGTTCTCTGATGTCTACACAGACAGACAAGTATTGGTGCAGAAAGTGATTATTCCAACATATTTCAAATCCATATGTTTATTCCTTCTTTCTTACAAGATGGCAGCTTGCATGTAATGAAAAAATGTGAAATAGGCTTAGATCCCTTGCTGTGTAAAAGCAGTGAGGTTCTTGTACAGGAGTGATCTTAATATTGGCCTGTATCAGAGTTGAATGCATTTCTGCTATGATTGTTACAGAAATCTTCAGTATCGAGTGTAGCAGATTTAGAAGTGCCCAGAGCAGAAATCTGGAGCTGGGGCCAACAGGTGGGTCATTGCATCTAGCTGGAAAATATAAAGTAAAAAAAGAAATGAGAGTATTGCAATGACTGGCAGCTGCTATGTTATTTCTATCTTTCTAACTAGTTGCTTATTGAACTAGATAGAGAAGTATGAAATGTTACAGTTCAGTGCTGAGATCTGCAGCCTGCCCTAGGCTGGCTCTTACTGGTGTCAGTGAATGCAAATGCAATGGAGGAATTAAGCATTTTTTAGACATAGATAGGGCAAAGCTAATTGGCTTTTATAGGGGCAGAAGGCATTTATTGAATATGTGAGTTAATATAGACATTAGTTATCATTGTTTAAGAATATAAAAACTGTATTTATAGATATTCTTCATTGTACTAAATTTTTTTTTTTTTTTTTTTTAGATTTGCAGTAGGCTATAGTATAACCTGTCATGGACAAACCTATTGGTTCTAATATAACTCACTGATAGGTTATCATAAAACATACTGTTATAACATAAAGTAGGTAGGTTATAATGTAACCTACTGTAAAGAAGAGTTGGAAGCCTTAATGTTCACTTAGGAATTTAATATGCCAGATGTTTAGTTTACAGATGAGGACATATTTGAAATTTAAGAATATTTAGATCTTATATATTATTACAATTAATTGAAACAATTAGGCTTTATTCTCATTCCTTTGTCTAGCTGGTAGACATTTGAAAGTCCCTTTTATAAGAATTACAGTCAATCAGCTGAAATCAATTAAATGAACTTTTTTATTATTCATGTTCAAAAAGTTACCAAAGTTAGGATGCTGATAAATAACACTATTAATGCTCATTTATGACACTCCATTAATGCTTCCAATAAATACTGTACAATACTAAAAAGTTTGTGATGCCATGGAAGTTTACCTGGAGATTAGAAATAATTTTTTGCTCTTGGTTCATGGGCATGGTGCTTGGTGCTTGTTTGTGCTTTCCAGTGGGAAGTTTTCCCTGAAGCCAGTGCTTCTGGATAAATCCCTGCAAACTAGCAGGATATGACCCATTCAGGGTCCCCTGGTGCCTCCCAGGAAGCTGGTTGCTTTGAACACAACTCCTGCTTGCATAAGAATGTTGTCTCTGCAAAAAGACAGCATTTGAATCTGACTGGCTTTAGCTCCCTTCACTCTGGGTCTCAATACCAGACAGGGTTTAGACCAGAACAGAATGCAAGTTTATTTAACAAACTTCAGCCGAAATGTAGGGGAGAATTTCAAACCTTGTGCTTGGTGCAAGATTTTACAAAAGAAACAATTCAGTACCAATTAATTTGTCAGAAGCTGCTTCTTTGATTGTTTCCAAATATCTCACCTGGATTTCTCCTTTCAGTTGCCACCCTGGATCCCCTCCCAGCATCCAGCAAGAAAATATTCCTCCAAATTCCAGTAATTAGCCATGGCCTCCTCATAATTTCTTTTCTTTTCAGTGCAAATTTATATTTTATTCTTCTGTTTTGTTGTTTGGTTGTTCTGGTGGTTTTGGTTTTGTTTTTTTAATAGAATTCAACATTTTCTCTTGTTTTCAGATGTTTCTGGAGTTTTTTCAAGTTTCACAATCCTCTGCGCATCATGCAACAGAAAGTAACAATGATCATGTAAGTGCTGATTAGCAGCATGTGCCTCGAGTTTGTAACTATTGCCTACAGCATCTTTGTACACATTTTTCATTCCCAGATCCAGGAACACAACGTGGTGTACAGATAGGTCTCGGGTATGAAAGTCCATTAAGTTTGACAGTGGAAGCTTTTTCTTCTAATGTAGCTCTAATCTTGGCTCTGGATGGCTTGTAACTAAAAGGGAGGATGGGGAGCATTTTTCCTCCTTCATCTTCTTGACTTACAGCGCCTTCATTAAGTTTTCTCCCAGGCTTTATCCCAGGGCTTTTATCCCACTCTGCTCCCCAGCTGCCCTGGTCTGGTCTGCTCCCCTCCTCATCTTGCCTCTCCCCCTTGCCAGTCCTGTGGCTCACCAGCCATGAAACACATTTCTACTGTCTGTCCTTCAAGTGTGCCTCCTGTCAGGGTGGGCTTTTTTGTGACATTAAAAGCACTAGAGACATCTATTTTGATTTCTAACCCTGTAGTGCAGCTACAAGTGCAGGAGCAAAAAAAGCTTTTACACAGAAGAGACTTAGAAGAAAGATCTCAAAGACAGTAAAGCTGTTCAGTTTTACTGGCACAGAGAGTCATTTCTACTAGTTCAGTTCAGACTTGTGGCAGCTTGTTAAGCTGTGTAATGCAGGAGCTCCATGTTGCTGAGATGATTTTTATTACACTACGTGCATAATTATTTACTAAAAGTATTCTTTGTCTCTTTTTGTAAGTCAGAGGTGCCAAGTTACAATTCACTTTGCAGTCATGATCCTGTCTTTGTGGACATTTTCATGTACTGAGTAGAAGATGAATGCTTCAGATGTTTGGGGTTTTTTTTGTTCTTACATTTTGCTACCATAAATCATTACCTATACAAATATTTGACCATAAAACTGCATTCAAATGTTGGAAATAGAAAATATTTATTGGGGAAATAGCCTTGAAATATCATTTCAAATGTTTGGACAAAATTAAATTTAGCTCTGATGGACTGTCAAGAATGGTGAATATTCAGGGTAATATTTACATCTCAAACGCAGATAATAATAAAAAGCAAACCCTCCCACCTTTATTCTGTCAGGAACACTTACAAGTGTGCTGAAGCTACTGTAACTTGCTATCATCCTTTCTAATTACTATAATTCATCATGTGAAGCTATCAGCTTGAAAATAAAATATTGCTGCATAGTATGGAAATTGATAGCCATGGCTTGTTTATTGATTGCACTGAAAGAATGGAGAGTTGAAAAAAAGAATGATTTTTTTAAAGCTGATAGTGCCATGATAACTGTTTTGAAATCTGCCATTTTCTTTTTTACAGTTCTGTATAATGTGGCTGCAACATAGAAAGATACAGAAAATATGGTATTATGTTATTGTGCAAAAGCCAATTTCACATTATTTTTCTTTCCATATGTTTTTCAGTGCATTAAATATTTAAAATAGTGTCATCACTCTTCAAAAATGAAGATACCTGTCAATTCACCCCTATTAGTCCTTTAAATCTCAGTCTTTCTCATACTTTAAGGAGTTGTGAATTCTGTAACAAAAATATATTTCTGAAATAAGAGAAAAGCTGATTGAACAAAACATGTAAAAGGACAGGGTACCCTTTTCCCTAAATAAATCAGATGACACCAGATTTCCTCATTTCTACTTATTTAGTTTGAAGTGAGTGAACCACATGCCTGGTCCCTGAAGTTCATGATGTCTCTGCTGAGGGAAGATAACAAAACAAAACACCTTTGACTGTAGGACAGGTCAATTAAGCCTCAAATAAAACAAAAACTAGGGGTGGGGATGATAGCAAGGTGGGAGTGGATGCTACAATATGGGCTAACATATCCATGAATTAATGTGTTGCAGTGTAGGTCGCTCTTCTTTCTTGTTTGGGAATGCTTGAAATAGCAACTGTAATTTTCCATAATTCTGAGTCACAATTATTGTGGATCAATTCGAGTTCTGGGTTCCTGATTCAGCAATTTTAGTTGGTTCAAATTTAGTAGCCATGGTTATGATCACTCAAAAGTAATCTCCACTTTTGGAAATAATATGACCTTCATGTCTTTTTCTGAAAGTAGGAGAGCATAAAGACATTTCCAAGTGTCTGTATTTGTTAAATTCCAAATTGTCTTTCTAAAAATACAGTTATGAACTCCTTGGGAATTAGAAAAAAAAAGAATCTATTTCAGAAAGCACTTTTTAAAGCAGTTTTATGCTGAAATGAATCCTAAAATTCTGGCCTTTTGTTCTTTGTCATGGAGGCATAAGGAAAGAGAATCTAGTGATCATCCTTGGGTTTCAATGATCAGAATAAAGAACATTTTCTGATCTTCCTTTTTCTTGAGTTTTTATTGACTTTAGTGGAACTCAGCTTTTTCTTCAGTAGCCAATCCAAAGACCAAACTCTATTCACTAATAACTTTGCAATCTGTGGAGCTAGTTAACAGTTAATTTGTTTAAGACTGTTCTAGCTCTAATGGCAGATTCAGATTGGGTTATAGGTTTATAATCTTTAACTTTTGCTTGCCTCCAAATTTGGAAATGGTTAAATATCTTAAGAATAAAAAACAAAATGAATGTCAGTGGTCAGCTAAACCATGTCCCTAAGTGCCACATCTGGCATAAATACCTCCAGGGATGCTGACTCCACCACTTCCCTGGGCAGCCTATTCCAGTGTTTGACAACCCTTTTGGTGAAGAATTTTTCCTAATACTCAGCCTAAACCTCACCTGCTGCAACCTGAGGTCATTTCCTCTCACCCTATAGCTTGTTACTTGGGAAAAAAGACTGCCCCCCACCTTGCCACATCTTACTTTCAGGTAGTTGTACAGGGTGAGAAGATCTTCCCTCATCCTCCTTTCTACAGGCTAAAAAAGCCCAGTTTGGTCAGCTGCTTTTCATAAGACTTGTGCTCCAGACCCTTCACAAACTTGGCTGCCCTTCTCTGGACATGGTCCAGCACCTCAATGTCTGTCTTGAATGTGGGGCCGAAAACGGAACACAGAATTAGAGATGCAGCCTCACCAGCATTGAGTACAGGGGCACGATCACTGCCCTAGTCCTTCTGAACATGCTATTTCTGATACAAGCCAGCATACTATTAGTCTTACTGGCCACCTGGCCACACTGCCAACTCAAATTCAACTGTCTGTTAGCCAGCATCCCCAGGTCCTTTTCTGCTGAGCAGCTGTCCAGCCGCTCT